>NC_041388.1:203026937-203051125 GCF_002162155.2 Triticum dicoccoides | reverse complement strand
ATGTCCTGCAAAAATATAAACCATTTTTGGTAGATGCTTCCACCTCAAACCAGAAATGTTGAACATTTTTAGAGGACATTTTGAGTTCAATGAAAAAGGTTTTATTTTGACCCTAGTTGAATTCATTTGGTGCTAGGGCTTAGTCAATCCCCATCTCAGGTTTAAATGAAATTTAAACATGATGTAACACTCTAATGCATGCACTAGGCATTGTCAGAACTAGGGATGTGACAACTCACCCCCACTAAACAAGAATCTCGTCTCGAGATTCAAGCGTAGGGTAAGGTGAAAGGTAAACGCAACTAGTATAATCTTCACGATCCAGGGTGCACTTCATAGGAACGTTGATTCGATCACCATTATTGTCTTGAAGTCTTGCTCTGAGAAATCCTGTCAACATGACATGGAGGGAAGAAGGAGACTCTAGAAGGGTCGATCTCCTCGAAGATCGAACAACTCACGGAATGAGACATAAGACCACCTCTCGGGTTGAGACACGAGATACACATCAAGAGGGGTGGAAAGAAACGAATGACGAAGGTTCACTAGGTAGACAACAATTCCACACCTAAGAAGGTGGTAAACGATTGTCACGTAGCGAGGAGTTGAGTTGCCATGATACCATAACGATACACCTTAGGGAAGGTGACTCGTAGAGATATCCCCTTAAGTGGCAAAAAGAATTACTTTTGATTCCGAGATCATTGAAACTCTTTATACCAGCCTAAGGCAATTCTTGAGCGATCGTTTGGAGGGGGTCGGTAGAATGGCATACTTGGACTTGGATGATGTGGATTACCTTGTTGAAGACAACGTAGTGGATGAATTTGCTTATCACCGGAAATGGAAGAGACCCATGGTAGAATGGCACATTGGCGGTCCAAGCTGGGAACAAAATGCAAATGCTGGGAATGATTCTGGTAACTAGGGAAGAACCCAACAACAGAGAGTGAATTCACTATTTGAAAAGATCATAGCGTTGCCGAGGAAACTGAGAGCAAACCCAGTTAGTGCCGATGATAACACCTAGCGCTTGTGCGTGCTCTCAAGAACTTGAGCATTTCAATATTCATCAAGGTTTTACCAACATCCGTGTCAAGGGTCCGGTAACACAACCTACTACCATGATGAATGGTGATGGAGGATGCAGATGCAAAGGAAGATAACACTTCTCAGATTTCATCTTAGCGGGGCCAAGGGAATAAAATCTGGATGATCGACCGAGAGACATTTAGCACTTCGCTTCTAATGTTCTCCTGGATGTGCTAGTATAACCCATTCATAGATATGGTTTGATATCTAAAACATCAAGTAAAAGGTCGGACTTCGGGAACACAAAAATCCATAGGGGCAACTAGGGAGTAAACCCTACGAAATCCCTATGGGGAGGTGGCCAACTTCATCAATCAAGATATTATAATAACAGGTCTACCGGATGGGTGTGTTGGCCACGACATCCACCTTGCCGGTTATTGAGAGACCAATATTATAATTCTTGGGAAATGTTCCAAACCATCATATCTGCCTGTGATTCAGATCTGGTTGGTGTCAGGATATTCCAGACTCATCGAGTCTAGGAAGAAAAATGAAAGTTTGCAACACAAATCAATGAGATGACGTTGCGGGATTCTCGGGGAATGAACTACGATAGTAAGCTCCAAAACATGAGCTGGTTCTGCTACAAACATGTGAACACGCTGTCCCAGACAAACATGACCACGTGGTAGTCTTATAATAAAACACTACCGAGTTCAGGTGGGGAACCATCATTAATGACATCGAAGTCTCCACGCGTGGAAGTCCAAAGAGTTCACCTTGGACAGACTCCTTTATCTTTGAACAACTCAATCAGTGGCTTGGTGTGCTAGGATATACATATAGAATGGAGGTTGCAAATCTCCAGACCACAGAATACTTCGCACGTATGCATGACTGACTTGGGATGATTCCAGAGGAAGCAAAACTAACTATCTCAAGTCCACGGCGACAACTTGCATCAAATGCACGTGTATAAGAGGAAGTCACTCCTTTCATCAAACAAATACTTCATGAGCTAGCATGAAGAAAATGCTTTCAAAAGTTTCCAACACTAGCTTAATGTTCAACAAAATCATGGAGGAGATAAGGATGTTGTCAATGGGCTCAACAACAATTCTTCCAGGTTTCCCTTTAAAAGGAATTCCATAGTTAAGAGAACAAGTGTTAGCATTGGTCAGACCCAAAAGATATAATGGTGTATGCTCGAGGGATCAACCACGAGTAAGACAACATTACGAATATCGTTGGTTCTGGTCTGATTGGATGATAGCCCATACTCAAATTATAGATGGGGTAAGACAATAGGTCCAACAACTGATCACAAGGACCAATTAATGAAGATATCATCTTTCTTCAACACACACACACACACAAAAAGATATCCCTTAACATGAACTAAGTCGGACAAGCTTTTATCTTCCAACTCTCCAAGTTGTTGTTTAGCTTATCCAACTAGCTCAGGGTATCCAACACGGATTCTTGGAGAAGGGGTGGTTTACAGGAATAAACCAACTTGATCACGAACTCAACATAGCGGTCAGGTGACAACCTGGTAATACTTCTGAGAAGATATTCAGAAAATCATGAACCACCGGTATGTTACTAAGCTCGAGAACAATCTTGCTTTTCAGGGCAAGACGATATGATCAATAGAGCAAGGATTTGAAATAATCCTAACTCATCGATCGAGGAGTGAACTAGGAGAATGGACTAGGTAGCACGATAAATCTTAGAATGATGATTCAATAACCAACACACTAAGAATGAAATTATTGTCCTTTAACTACCAAGCAACGAGGTTGCTGGGAGTATTGATTTCACACATCACAATTCATTTGTCGGTATTCCGGTTGCATCAACACGAGGGCCGAGGAATGACTAATGATGGTGAGAAGTATCACTGTACCAATAGTTCACAGGATGGTGTGCAATTCCTATAACAATCCCGATATAAAATATGTAATACTCCAAGGTAGAGCAGAACAAAAGCTGGATTAGCAATTTGATCTGCGGAGCACAACTTCTTTGACCCAATCCTGGATATGGATGAGGTACCGGAGTTTGTTTCTCCTAGTCATTCCGCGATAGAATGGCTTGACGGACCACAAGAGTAATAGGCATCGATAAACGAACGCACGCATACTATTGACTATCAATTGATAGACGAAAGTCAGTAGACAACTAAAGAGGGACAATTCAAAGGAACATATAACTTTTGAGTTGTGGATGCGTAGATTAGTATGTCAAACCAAGTTCAACATATTTCTTCCGGATAACCCATGCAGAAAGGTAGAACTGGCAGAGTCACGATTTATGAATGGAGAACTCCTCAAGAGTACTCTAATTGTGATTTTTTTTGATCCAATAAACATCTGCCATAAGTAGTCCATGGTATTTGGAAGAAGAAGATACCACGGACTTCAAGGACTATCGCAAAGGTTACTAATATCCTAAAGGCACTGGCAATTACTATCAACATGAAGTAGGTAGAGTGAATCTCGGGTTCAGAACCCAGGAGTAGAATACCTACTACTAAGTAGCATCACGGGATGCTTTCGAGAATAAAGGCCAGAATCTCACACTGGGAACACAAAACGTTGC
This sequence comes from Triticum dicoccoides, assembly GCF_002162155.2. NCBI lineage: Eukaryota > Viridiplantae > Streptophyta > Magnoliopsida > Poales > Poaceae > Triticum > Triticum dicoccoides. The sequence goes on along the minus strand of NC_041388.1, from coordinate 203,047,486 downwards.
TAGATTACTAGGTGACTCCCTAAACACCTAGGGCCATAATAGTAACTCCAACATAATGTCAAGGCAATAGAATACCTCAACTCAACAATTAGTGTGATTGAGCTGGCATAAAGGAGCATCGAAACCAGAGGAAAAGGATTTTGCAAATGCATCAGACTATGTAGAAACCTGGAATGACTCGGACAACATAACGGCTGTAAATGCTCAGAAAGATTTGAGACATTCACAAAAATGGTGACATAACCACTCAGAAGCACAATATCAAGGTTTCGAGATCAACAGTTAACGTACGAAAGTAGTAGGAACTGAACTGAGACTTAAATCCAACCATCTTATAAGTCTACTGATTAGTAATACGTGATCCTGATAGAAAGATGAGAAGACCTAGTTCCTTAACCCCGTAGGAAAGATAAGATGACTCAGATCAGAAGGGCATGAGGTATAAGGAGTAAAAAGAGCCTTACGTTCCATCCCACAATCAATTCCCTTTATATAACTAAAGAATTTCTAGACTCAACTTCGACCAGTTTGGCTTGGTAACCTACAGGCAGTCAAGCTCTGATACCAACGCTGTCAGGACCCCGACTCAATGCCACTTCGACCTAGCATGTAACACCTCATATCACTTTGCGGCCTCACGCACGGTATTCCCACGGGTGTCGCCTTACCTTTGCCCGGGACCGTTTGCGCCTTTTGGCACACGTATATGACAGTGTCGCTAGCATCCATATGATAAGGAGCCCGGGCTGACATGGCTAGTCGTAAACCCAAAGTGGCACAGACTTACAGGGACAGGCATCCATGACCCAGCATCGAACGTGTCGGTCATCAGCGAGTGAATCCAGGCTGTAGCACTGGGCTAGCAGGACTCCGGTGAACCGGGCTGTAGCGGGCTAACAGGACTCCGGTATTCATCGCGTGACATTTCCCCGAAGGGACAGACACAGGAACGAAGAAGGACACATGCCGGCCAGCCTAAGTGTTCCGGAGCAGTAGCAAGCTACCAAGGCTGAATGGAAACACTAGGAGACATTTCCCGGTAAGAGAGGCTACTAAAGATAAACAACTAGATGGTCAGATCCCACACATACCAAGCATTTCAATAACATACACACAATATGCTCGATATGTGCAAATACAACATGGCATCACAACATGACTCTACGACTCAAGTATTTAATCAATAGGCTCCGAGGAGCGAGATATTACAAACATGGGTCTCATGACCCAACACTCAGAGCATACAAGTCAAAGCACAAGCGGAAGCTATCATGTCTGGGTACAGACATCTATAAATGAAAAAGGCTGAGAAGCCTGACTATCTACCAGATCCTGCCGGGGGCACAAGATGGTAGCTGAGGTAACAAGCTAAACGTCGAAGTCCACGCGGAACTACTAGTGAGACCGAAGTCTCTCTGCAAAAACATAAATAGGCAAACGTGAGTACAAATGTACCCAGCAAGACTTACATCAGAACTAACTACATATGCATCATTATCAACAAAGGGGATGGTGGGGTTTAACTGCAGCAAGCCAGCTTTGACTCGGTGGCTATCCTAAACTACGACTACAAGCGACTCTTTTGAGGTGGCGCACACGAGTCCACATATTCACCATATCAATACACCACTATGGATCCGCTCCCGTCTCCCTACGAGAACGCCATCCATAGCACTCACGCTTATCTTGCGTATTTTAGGGTATCCACTTTCACTTGTCTATGAACTGATATAAGCAACCCAGAAGTCCTTTACCGCGGACACGGCTATTCGAATAGATGATGTTAACCCTGCAGGGGTGTACTTCTTCATACATGTTTCCACCACTTAGCGTCTGCACACGACATGTGCTCGGCAGACTTCAAGCGAAAGCCGACGTGGGTGTAGATCACGACCTACCTAAACACCTAAGTCTCTAGTCCAGGTTTATCGCCTATTCGGGTTCCATCCATGAGGAGATCCGGCCGGAGTTTCGCTCACAGCCCCAAACGATGTGAACAGGGTTCCCGAGATACCAAACGGGCATCCGGTACACCGTGCCACGTACCTACCGCATCACAGCCCACCCCTACGGTCAGCGCTGTCCACGGCCTCCAGTAAGCTACAAACACCAGAAACTACTTGCAACTCCTGGACAGAGGACTAGGGTGAATAAGAAGTCGAGCGGGGTCATATTTCAGGGCCCAATGCATGGTAGTAGCTGAATCATGGATCACAAACACAGAACTCAGTTCCTAAGGACGGCTTCAATGAGACAACCCACCATGTACTCCTACATGGCCTCTCACCGACACCTTTTACCAAATCGTGTTCACACACTTAGCTCACACATAGTAGGACATGTTCACACACCTCTGATTCATCCTCGATGAATCAGACCTGACTCAACTCTAAGCAGTAGCAGGCATGACAAACAAGCATGAATGAGTAGGCACATCAGGGCTCAAACAACTCCTACTCATGCTAGTGGGTTTCATCTATTTACTGTGGCAATGACAGGTCATGCAAAGGATAAAGGGGTTCAGCTACCGCAGCAAGTAACAGATGAATCGGTGTTGTCCTAATGCAGTAAAAGAGAGCAGGAGCGAGAGAGTAGGATTGTATCGGAATGAACAAGGGGGTTTTGCTTGCCTAGCACTTCTGAAGATAACATTGAGTCTTCATCAGTGTCAACGATCACATCATCGGTATCACGTCTATCGAGAGGGGACAGATACCGGCAAATACAGAAAAACACGATCAATGCAATGCACAATATGATGCATGCTATGACATGGCAATATGAATGTGTTTTGGGCTAATGCACCTAAAACCAGATTAAATGAAGTTGGTTTGAATCCAAGATTCAAATTCAAAATCCATATGTGATTAATCAAATGCCATTTAATTGATTTGTGCTAAACAGCAGCTATAAGTTGTTCTAACATGCATGAAAATGGTACAGATGGATTCCTTGAATTTTTCTGATAATTTTTCATATATAATTTGTTTAATTTGGAGTTACAGTTGAATTTCTATGATTTATTGAAGTTTTAATCATTTTCTGAAATTTCCTGAATATTTTTAAATCCAGAAAATACTACTGCGTCAGCCTGACATCATCATGACGTCAGCAGGTCAACTGGGTCGCCCGGAGTCAAACCTGACGTGTGGGGGCCACACGTCAGTGACACAGGACTGGTTTGGGTGTTTGACAGGTGGGTCCTGTCAACGTTGACTTGACTAAGTCAAAATCTGACACATGGGGTCCACAGATTAGCACTAATCTAAACAGAAAAATTAAACTAACCTAATTAGGCTCGGGGCCCACATGGCAGTGGCACTGGGGTTGGTTTGGCTGGGTCATTAGTGGCTAATGACGTGCCACGTCACCAAGTGACGCCGGCGACCACGGCGACGGCGGAACCTCGCCGGAGTTGCTCGGGACGGTGCTACAGACGGTGGTTTGCGACGGGGTTTGGCTCTACGGGGAGCTGGAGGAGTGGCGCATCTAACGGGGCAAGCGGGAGCAGCTGGGGTGGACCGAGCTCGTCGGAAGCGAGCTCGCGGCGGCGGCCGGAGTTCGGGCGAGACGCGAGCGAGAGCTAGGGGGCACAGGAAGGCGAGCTGGGGCGTGCTACGGGCTTGTGGAGACGTTCTGAGCATGATGGTGCACTCAGGTGGGAGCTCCAGTGGCTCTGGCCACGACGGCGACGAGGCACGGCGGCGGCGAGCTTCGGCCGTGGTGGAAGAAGGAGCTAGGGAACGAAATCAGGCGCGGGGAGTGAGGGGAAGAGAAGAGGAGCTCACGGGGAGTTTGTCGGCGGTCTCGGGGAGGCGTCGGAGGCGGCGAATCGACAACGGCGGTCCTCGGTGGCCGAGGAGGGGAAAAGCGTCGGGACGGCGCTTCGGGGCTTCTCCGGTCGCGTGAGCCGACGGGGAGGTCGAGGGAGGCACTGCGGAGCTCAGGAGCACGTCGGGGAGGAGAGGGGGTGGTGGTGGCCATGGGTACGGCGACGATGACGGCGAGCTCCGCTCGGTGGTGTGCGCGAGAGGGAAGCAGAGGAGGGAATGGGGTCCAGGGGGAGAGAGGAGAGGTGCAGGGGGCGAGGGGGAGTGCGTGGCGTCTCCGGGCGTCGAGGAGGGAGGCAACCAGGCAGGAGGTGGCCAGGGGGGAAGCAGGAGGTGGCCGAGGCCTCTCGGGCGCGCGCCACGCCTCGCCTCTGTTCGTCCTCCTGGCAGAGGAGGAAGAGGACAAGGGGGAGGAGGTGGGCTGGGCCGGCTGGGCCGGCCAGATGGAGCTGGGCCAGGCTCTGGTGGGCTGCACGGTAAGGCCAGGTAACTTCCTTCTCTCTCTCTCTTTTTCTAATTATCTCAGTTTTCTATTATTCTGTAAATTTAGGGCTTTATTAAAAATACTCAGACACTTTCAAAAATCATGAAACTAATCATGGCTATTGTTTAGAATATATCCAACAGTAAATATTTTAGTTTATGATTATTTGAGCATTTGAAATATTTAATAGCATTTAAATGCCCAAATGAAAATACTATATGATTTAATTCAGTGACCAAATATGTCCTGCAAAAATATAAACCATTTTTGGTAGATGCTTCCACCTCAAACCAGAAATGTTGAACATTTTTAGAGGACATTTTGAGTTCAATGAAAAAGGTTTTATTTTGACCCTAGTTGAATTCATTTGGTGCTAGGGCTTAGTCAATCCCCATCTCAGGTTTAAATGAAATTTAAACATGATGTAACACTCTAATGCATGCACTAGGCATTGTCAGAACTAGGGATGTGACACCATCCGCCTTAGATGCACAGTTCGGGACCCCCTACCCGAGATCTGCCGGTTTTGACACCGACATTGGTGCTTTCATTGAGAGTTCCTCTGTGCCGTCACCATAAGGAACGATGCCTCGTCTCGTTGTTGAGAACAACATTACCGCCGGAGGAGCCCTGCCTGTCGGCCAAGCTCTCCGGCTAGGCAGTTTCATCATGACCGCCCATTTGGTTGCCACCCCGACGATGACTTCTCGGGTCATCGAAAACAACCTCCACATCGGCTCAGAATTTGCCGAGCAGATGGATCTAATGGAGCTCTCTTCCCTAAACGAGCTCTTGGATCGCATCGCCGCCTTGGGAGTTGCTATGGACTATGTTCGGAATGGGGTTAAACCCGATCAAAGGGAGATTAACTCAGAGCAACAAGCTGTGGGGCCCGTGGGGGTTAGTTTAATCTAAAAGCAAATAAAACCTCAGTTAGTTAGGGCGTGGGGCCCAGCTGTCATTGTCATAGGGTTAGACTAATAGCATAATTAGTACTAATCTAATCTGCCACGTCAGCGTCACCGGAACCTCGCCGGCGGCGACCAAAATGACGGCGGCGCGGCTTGGAAACGTGCTACGGGCGGCGGTTTGGCTCCTTGAGGGTACCAGGGCATAGCCCTTGCGCCCGTGCATCCAGCGGAGGTAGTGGCAGGTCGCGGGTTGGACGGAGCTCGCCGGAGTGGAACCCGCGGCGGCTGCCGGAGCTCGGGGTTGGTGCGGGTTAGCGCTAGGAAGAACGGGAGGGGGAGCTACTGGTGGCTACGGGCTCCTGGAGCTGCGCTGTGCACGGCAGTGTGCTCGGCTTCGAGCCACTGTGGCTCTGGCCACGACGGCGATGAGGCACGGCGGCGGCGAGCTTCGGCCGTGGTGGAAGATGGAGCTAGGGGACGGGAATGGAGGGGGCGAGCAAAGGAGAAGCAGCAGGAGCTCACAGCGGATCCGTAGGGATGGTTAGTGGGCTCGGGGACGCTCGGGAGGCGGCGAATTGACAACGACGATCTTTGGTGGCTGATGAGCGAAACAACGTCGGTTGCGGCGTTGCGGCGCATCCGGGGCCTCGTGGGTCGTCGAGGAGGTCGGGGACGTCGAGATGGAGCTTGCAGGCACGACGAGGGCTCGAGGGGGAGGCGGTGGCCGCGACTATAGGGAACAGCGGCGACAAACTCGCTCGGAGGAGCTCGGTGGAGAGGGATAGAGGAGGGGATGGACACGGGGAAGAGTGAGAGGGGCCGGGGGGGTCACGTGGCGACGTCCAGATGCATCGGGGAGGGGGCAGGCAACCAGGGAGGAGCTGGCCTCCTCGGCCGTGCGCGTGCGAGCACGCAGCTGCTCCTACTGGCAGGAGGAAGGCGACAAGAGGCGCCAGGTGGGCTGGGCCAGTGAGCTGGGCCGGCTACAGGTAGGTGGCTAGGTAATTCTTCTCTCTCTCTTATTTCTTGTTTTCTATTATTCTATGGACTTTAGGGCTTTATCAAAAATGCTAGGGCATTTCCAAAAATCATGAAACTAATCATGGCTACTGTTTAGAATATATCCAACAGCAAACATTTTAGTTTATGATTATTTGAGCATTTAAAATATTTTATTACATTTAAATGCCCAAATGCAAATAGAGTATGACCTAATTCAGAGCCCAAATATGTCATGGAAAAATGTGCATCACCTCTGGTTACTGTTTACAGCATTTTCCATAAATGATGAACATTTTTGAAAGCCATTTGGATTTACTGAAAATATTTTGGGTGGACCTGGTGAATTCCTTTGATGCTAGGGGTTTAGGCAATCCCCATTTCATGTTTCTTTCAAGATTAAACATGATGCACACATGAGGCTAGCCTAGTGCATTACCAGAAGCTAGGGATGTGACAACTCACCCCTACTAAACAAGAATCTCGTCCCGAGATTCAAGTCGTGAGGTAAGAAGACAGAGGGACACAGGCTAACACATTCTTCACGATCCAGATGTCTTTCTCGAGGATGTTGATTTGATAACTCAAGTCGATCTTGACGTCTTTGCTTTTGAGATCTTCATCCAACACGAGGACAAAAGAGCGAGACATGTCTACATGGATGGATCATCCTAATGATCACAAGATGAACTCACGGAATGAGACGTAGAAACATCTCTCGAGCTGAGACATGAAACATACATCCAAAGGGATGGAGTGAAGCGTATGATGAAGGTTCACTAGGTAGACAACAATTTCACACTTAAGAAGGTAGTGATTGGTTGTCAACATAGTGAGGAGTTGATTTGCCATGATACCATAACGAGACATCTTAGAGGGGGTGACTCATGGAATTATCCCTTAAGTGGCAAAAAGAATTACTTTTGATACAGAGATCATTGGAACTTTCTATACCAGCCTAAGGCAATTTACGAGCGGTCGTTTGACAGAGTTTGGTAGAGTGACACGCTCGGTCTAGAATGGATGATGTGAACTACCTTGTTGAATACTACGCAAGGGATGATTTTTCTTGCGCGTGCTCTCAAGAACTTGAGCATTTCCATATTCATCAAGGTTCTACAAACATCCGAGTCAAGGATCCTGGCAACACATCTTACTTCCTTGACGAATAGTGATGGACAATGCAGATGCATGGAAAGACAACCCTTTCTCAGATTTCACCTTAGCGAAGCCAGGGGAACGAAATCTGGATGATCGACTGAGAGACATTTAACACTCCGCTTCTAATGTTCTCCTTGATGTACTGGTTACCACGGTCATGCTTCAAAGCATCAACATAGCCATCAAGTAGTGGTAGGATTTCAGAATACAAAGGATCCATAAGGAACAACTTCTGGAGCAAATCCTATGAAATCCTTATGGGGAGGTGGCCAACTTCCTCAATCAAGATACTACAATAATAGGTCTTCCGGCTGGGTGTGTTGGCCACGACATCCACTTTACCGGTTACAGAGAGACCAATATTATAGTTCTTGGTGTGTGTTCCAACCATCATATCTGCTTGAGATTCAGATCTGGTTGGTGTCGGGATATTTCAGACTCATCAAGTCTAGAAAGAAAAATGAAAGTTTGCAACACAATTCGACGAGATGGTGTTGCGAGATTCTCGGGGAAATGAACTACGGTAGTAAGCTCCAAAACATGAGCCAGTTCTGGTACAAGCATGAACACACTGTCCTAGACAAGCATGGTCACCTGGTGGTCTCTCAATGAAACACTACCGAGTTCAGGGGAAACCATCAACAAGGATATCGAAGTCCTTGCGTAAGTCTAGCTCTTAAGAAGAAACTTCTTCTCCTTGACCAAATCAATCAGTGGCTTGGTGTGCGAGGGACACATATGGACAGGAGGTAGAGAGCCTATCAAACCATAGAATACTTCGGACATGCATGACTAACTTGGGATGATTCCAAAGGAAGCAAAACAAGCTTTCTCGAATCCATGGCGGGAACTTGCATCAGATGCACATGAATTAGAGGAAGTCACATCTTTCAACCGGACATAAGCTTCATGAACGGGACATGAGGGCAATGTTATAAAGTTTCCAACACTAGTATAATGTTCAAAATGAATCATCGGGGGAGACAAAATGCTGCTGATGGCTCAACAGCAACTCATCGTAATTTCCATATCACTGGACTTCCACCATCATGTGAACACGGTGATAGCATTGGTCAGACCAAAAGATGTAATGGTGTATGCTTGAGGAATCAACCACGAGTAAGACAACATTACGAACATCGTTGGTTCTGATCTGACTTGACAATAGCCAATACTCAAGTCAAAGTTTTGACAAGGCAATAGATCCAACAACTGATCACGAGGACTAATTGGTGGAGATATCATCTTCCTTCAACACATACGCACAGAAGATATCCCTTAGAGATGAACTAAGTTAAGCAAAGCTTCTACCTTCCAACTCTCCAAGTTGTTGTCTAGCTCAACCAACTAGCTCAGGGATATCCAACACAGATTCTTGGAGAAGGGGTGATTTATAAGAAAACCAATTTGATACCGAACTCAACATGGCGGTCAGGGGACAACCAGGTAATACTTCCGAGAAGATCTTCGAAAAATCACAAACCACCGATATGTCACTAAGCTCGAGAACAATCTTTCTTCTCAGGGAAATACGATATGATCAAATAAGCAAGGAATTCAATCCTAACTCCAAGATCGAAGAGTGCACCAGAAATAAGGACAAGGTAGCACGATCAATTCTAGAATAGTGATTCGATAACCAACACGCTAAGAATGATATTGATGTCCATAAACTAGCAAGCAACACGGTTGCTAGGAGTATTCCGGTTACAACAACATGGGACCGAGGAAAGAATAATGATGGAGAGAAGTATCACTACATCAAGACTTCATAAGAGGAGGTACAATTCTCATGACATTCCTGACATAAAGTGGGTAATACTTCAGGGTAGAACAGACCAAAAGCTTGATTGCATTTGATCCGCGGAATACAACTGCTTTGACCCAATCCTAGAAATGGATGAGGTACTTGAGTTTGTTTCTCCTAGTCATTCCGGAATAGAATGGCTTGACGGACCACAAGAATAACAGGCATCGATGAGCACAAATGCACGACATACTCTTGACTATCAACTGATACACGAGGGTCGGAATACAACCGAAGAGGGACAACTCAAAGGAACATAGCACTTTCTGAGTTGTGGATGCATAGATTAGTATGTTGAGCAAAGCTCAACATATTTCTTCCAGATAATCCATGCAGAAAGGTAGGACTGGCAGATTCACAATGCAGAATGGAGAACTCCTCAAGAGCACTCTTGTTGTGATCTTTTGGTTCAAAGAACTTTTGCCATAAGTAGTTCATGGTATTTGGAAGAAGGAAATACCACGTACCTCGAGGACTATCACAAGGTTACTAATAACCTAAAGGAACAAGCAAACACTATCAACATGAAATAAGTAGGGTGAATGTCGGGTTCAAAACTCAGGAATAGAATGCCTACTAACTAAATGGCATCACGGGATGCTTTCAAGAATGATGGCTAGAATCATCACACCAGGAACACAAAACATGGCTAGATTACTAGGTAACTCCCTAGAACACCTAGGGTCATAAAAATAGCCCCAACGTATATACCGAGGCAATACAGTACCTCAACGCACCAGTTAGTGTGCTTATTATGACCAAAAAGGACATCGGGAACGGAAAGAAAGGATTTGCAAATGCATCAGACTATTTAGTAACCTGGGATGACTCGGACAGGATAACGGCTGTAAATGCTCAACAAGAATTGAGACATCCTGCAAAATGGTGACATAACCACTCAACAACATCATATCAAGGTTCTCAGGCCAGCTATGAACACACGGAAGTAGTGGAGACTGAACTGAGGATTGAATCCATCAATCCTATAAGTCTCTATCATAGTAACTCGTCATCCTGATAGATAGATGAGAAGGCCTAGTTCTTAATCCCCGTAGAAGAGAAGAGGATGACTCAGATCAGAAGGGCATAAGGTAAAGGAGTAAAAAGAGCCTTATGTTCCCTTCCACAATCAATTCCCTTACATAACTAAAGCATTTCTAGACACAACTTCGATCGGTTTGCCTTGGTAAACCTACAGGCAGTCAGGCTATGATAACAAAGCTGTCAGGACCCCGATCCTAAGTCACACAGATCTAGCATGTAACACTTCATATCACTTTGTGGCCTCACGCACGGTATTCCCACGGGTGCCACCTTACCTGGCCCGGGACCGTTTGCGCCTTTTGGCTCACGTATATGATAGTGTCGCTAGCAGCCATATGACAGAGAACACGGGGCCGACATGGCTAGCCGTGAACCCAAAGTTGCATTAACTTACGGGGACAGGCATACATGAAACAACATCGAACATGTCGGTCATCAGCATGTGAATCCGGACTGTAGCAACTGGGCTAACAGGACTCCGGGAAACCGGGCTATAGCAGGCTAGCAGGACTACGGAAGTCACCGCGTGACATTTCCCCGAAGGGACAGACAAAGGAACAAAGTGAATCACATGTCGTCCAGTCTAAGTGTTCCGGAGCAGTAGTACTGGGCTAGCAGGACTCCGATAAACCGGTCTGTAGCGGACTACCAAGGCTTAGTGGAAGCACCAGACTACATTTCCCCATAAGAGAGGCTACCAAGGATAAACAACTAGGTTGTCGGATCCCACACATACCAAGTATTTCAATCATACACACAATATGCTCAATATGTGCAAATACCACATGGCATCACAACAAGACTCTATGAATCAGAGTATTTATTCATTAGGCTCCGAGGAGCCGAGTACTACAAACATCGGTCTCATGACCCAACATAAAGAGCATACAAGCAACAAGCACATGCAAAAGCTTAACTTGTCTGAGTACAAACATCTACAAATGAAGAAGGCTGAGAAGCCTGACTATCTACCAGATCCTGTCGAGGGCACAAGATCGTAGCTGAGGTAACAAGCTAAACGTCGAAGTCCTCGTGGAACTACTAGCAAGACTGAAGACTCTCTGCAAAGCATAAATTAAGCAAATGTGAGTACAAATGTACCCAGCAAGACTTACATCAGAACTAACTACATATGAATCGGTATCAACAAAGGGGGTGGTGGAGTTTAACTGCACCAAGCCAGCTTTGACTCAGTGGCTAACCTGAACTATGACTGCGAGCAACTCTTTTGAGGTGGTGCACACGAGTCCACATATTCACCATAGCAATACACCACTATGGATCCGCTCCCGTCTCCCTACGAGAAGGCCATCCATAGCACTCACGCTTATCTTGCACATTTCAGAGTATCCACTTTCACTTGTCTATGAATTGTATAGGTAACCAAGTAGTCCTTTACCGCGGATGAGGTTAACCCTGCAGGGGTGTACTTCTTCACACACGCTCTCACCACTTACCGCCGTTTACACGACATGTACTCGGCAACCTTCAAGCGGAAGCCCAACAAGGGTGTCGGCCATGACCTACCTAAACACTCAAGTCTCTAGTCCAGTTTAATCACCTATCCAGGTTCCATCCGCAGGGAGTCCGGCCAAGGTTTCCACATACGACCCCGAATGATGTGTATAGGGTTCCGAGACACCAAACGGGCGCCCAGCATACCCGGCCATGGTGTATCTACCGCATCATAGCCCACCCCTAGGGTCAGCACTACGCACGGCCGCGAACACATGTCCTATAAACACCAGAAACTAGTTGCAACTCCTGGATAGAGGACTAGGGGGGTTAAGAAGCCGAGAGGGTCAATTAAGGATCCCAATGCATGGCAGTTACTGATTCTTAAATCACACATACAGATCTCGGTGCTTAAGGACGGTTCTAATGAAACAACCCACCGTGTACTCCTACATGGCCTCTCATCAATACCTTTACCAAACGTGTTCAAAACACTTAGCTCACACAAAGTAGGACATGTTCACAACTTTCCAATTCATCCCCGATGAATCAGACCTGACTCAACTCTAAGCAGTAGCAGGCATGACAAACAAGCATGAATGAGTAGGCACATTAGGGCTCAAACAACTCCTACTCATGCTAGTGGGTTTCATCTATTTACTGTGGCAATGACAGGTTATGCAAAGGAAAAGGGGTTCAACTACCGCAGCATGTAACAGTTGAATCGTTGTTGTCCTAATGCAGGAAAAGAGAGCAGGAGTGAGAGAGTGGGATTGTATCGGAATGAACGAGGGGGTTTTTCTTGCCTGGCACTTCTGAAGATGATATAGCTCTTGATCGGTGTCATCAAACTCATCATTAGAACATACATCTACCGAGGGGGAACAACCACTGGCAAACACAAAGAGAACACAATCAATGCAATGCACAATATAACGCATGATTACGACATGGAAAATTGAGTGTGTTGGGCTAATGCATCTACACCCAGGGTGGTTGGAGCTCATTTGAATCAAAGATTCAAATACAAACTCAAGTTATGGGTTTATAAAGTGCATTAACATGGTTTGAGCTAAACAGAAAATTTAAGTTGCTCTAACATGCATGAAACCAGTATAGATGGATAGATTGGATTTTTTTGATCATTTTCATATATAACTTGTCTCATTTGGAGTTACAGTTAATTTTATATGATTTTTAGAAGTTTTGGACATTTTCTGAATTAAATAAATCATTTCTGATTTTTTAAAGATCCTAGAAAACAATTACAGCGTCAGCACTACGTCATGCTGACCTCAGCAGGTCAACAGCAGCGGTCTAGGTCAAACCTGACCAGTGGGGTCCACTGGTCAGTGACACAGTGCTGTTCAGTGTCAATGACGGGTGGGCCGGGTCAACAAACACGTCAGCAAGTCAACACTGACGTGTGGGGTCAGTCAACATGTGACGTGGCCAGGTCAAACTGACTCGTGGGGCCCGTGGGGGTTAGTTTAATCTAAACGCAAATAAAACCTGGGTTAGTTAGGGCGTGGGGCCTAGCTGTCATTGTCATAGGGTTAGACTAATAACATAATTAGTACTAATCTAATCTGCCACGTCAGTGTCACCGGAACCTCGCCGACGGCGACCAAAACGACGGCGGCATGGATCGGAAACGTGCTACGGGCGGTGGTTTGGCTCCTTGAGGGTACCAGGGCATAGCCCTTGCGCCCGTGCATCTAGCTGAGGTAGTGGCAGGTCGCGCCGTGGACGGAGCTAGCCGGATGGAGCCCACGGCGGCTGCCGGAGCTCGGGGTTTGTGCGGGTTAGCGCTAGGAAGCATGGGAGGGGGAGCTACTAGTGGCTACGAGCTCCTGGAGCTACGCTAAGCACGGCAGTGTGCTCGGCTTCGAGCCACTGTGGCTCTGGCCACGACAGCGACGAGGCATGGCGGCGGCGAGCTTTGGCCATGGTGGAAGAAGGAGCTAGGGGACGGGAATGGAGGGGGCGAGCAAAGGAGAAGCAGTAGGAGCTCACAACGGATCCATAGGGATGGTTAGCGGGTCAGGGACGCCCGGGAGGCGGTGAATCGGCGGCGACGATCTTTGGTGGCCGACAAGGGAAACGGCGGTGGTGGCGGTGTTGCGGCGCCTCCGGGGCCTCGTGGGTCGTCGAGAAGGTCGGGGACGTCGAGACAGAGCTCGCAGGCACAGTGAGGGGTCGAGGGGGAGGCGGTGGCCGCGGCTATAGGGAACGGCGATGACGAACTCGCTCAGTTGAGCTCGGCAGAGAGGGATAGAGGAGGGAATGGACACGAGGAAGAGTGAGAGGGGCCAGGGGGTCGCGTGGCAACGTCCAGACGCATTGGGGAGGGGGCAGGCAGGCAGGGAGGAGCTGGCCTCCTCGGCCGCGCGCGTGCGAGCATGCAGATGCTCCTACTGGCAGGAGGAAGGCGACAGGTGGCGCCAGGTGGGCTGGGCCAGTGAGCTGGGCCGGCTATAGGTAGGTGGCTAGGTAATTCTTCTCTCTCTCGTGCGCGCGCGCTTATTTCTTGTTTTCTATTATTCTGTGGACTTTAGGGCTTTATTAAAAATTCCAGGGCATTTACAAAAATCATGAAACTAATCATGGCTAATGTTTAGAATATATCCAATAGTAAACATTTTAGTTTATGATTATTTGAGCATTTAAAATATTTTATAGCATTTAAATGCCCAAATGCAAATAGAGTATGACTTAATTCAGAGCCCAAATATGTCATGGAAAAATGTGCATCACCTCTGGTTACTGTTTATAGCATTTTCCATAAATGATGAACATTTTTGAAAGCCATTTGGATTTACTGAAAATATTTTAGGTGGACCTAGTGAATTCCTTTGATGCTAGGGGTTTAGGCAATCCCCATTTCAAGTTTCATTCAAGATTAAACATGTCGCACACATGAGGCTAGCCTAGTAAATTACCAGAAGCTAGGGATGTGACACTCTAATGATGTGATCCCGTTAATCAAATGACAACTCATGTCTATGGTTAGGAAACATAACCATCATTGATTCAACGAGCTAGTCAAGTAGAGGCAAACTGGTGACACTTTGTCTGTCTATGTATTCACACATGTACTAAGTTTCTGGTTAATACATTTCTAGCATGAATAATAAACATTTATCATGATATAAGGAAATATAAAAATAACAACTTTATTATTGCCTCTAGGGCATATTTGCTTCAGTCTCCCACTTGCACTAGAGTCAATAATCTAGATTATACAGTAATGATTCTAACACCCATGGAGTCTTGGTGCTGATCATGTTTTGCTCGCGAGAGAGGTTTAGTCAACGGGTGTGCAACATTCAGATCCGTATGTATCTTGCAAATCTCTACGTGTCCCTCCTTGACTTGATCGTGGATGTAATTGAAGCGTCTCTTGATGTGTTTGGTTCTTTTGTGAAATCTTGATTCCTTTGCCAAGGCAATTGCACCAGTATTGTCACAAAAGATTTTCATTGGACCCGATGCACTAGGTATGACACCTAGATTGGATATGAACTCCTTCATCCACACTCCTTCATTTGTTGCTTCCGAAGTAGCTATGTACTCCGCTTCACACGTAGATCCCGCCACGACACTTTGCTTAGAACTGCACCAACTGACAGCTCCACTGGTCAATAAAAACACGTCTCCGGTTTGTGACTTAGAGTCATCCAGATCAGTGTCAAAGCTTGCATTGACGTAACCATTTACGATGAGATCTTTGTCACCTCCATAAACGAGAAACATATCCTTAGTCCTTTTAGGTATTTCAGGATGTTCTTGACCGCTTTCCAGTGATCCACTCCTGGATTACTTTGGTACCTCCCTGCTAAACTAATAGAAAGGCACACATCAGGTCTGGTACACAACATTGCATACATGATAGAGCCTATGGCTGAAGCATAGGGAACATATTTCATTTTCTCTCTATCTTCTGCAGTGGTCAGGCATTGAGTCTGACTCAACTTCACACCTTGTAACACAGGCAAGAACCCTTTCTTTGCTTCATCCATTTTGAACTTATTCAAAACTTTATCAAGGTATGTGCTTTGTGAAAGTCCAATTAAGCCTCTTGATCTATCTCTATAGATCTTGATGCCCAATATATAAGCAGCTTCACCGAGGTCTTTCATTGAAAAACTCTTATTGAAGTATCCTTTTATGCTATCGAGAAATTCTACGTCATTTCCAATCAACAATATGTCATCCACATATAATATTAGAAATGCTACAGAGCTCCCACTCACTTTCTTGTAAATACAGTCTTCTCCAAAAGTCTGTATAAAACCATAAGCTTTGATCACACTATCAAAACGTTTATTCCAACTCCGAGATGCTTGCACCAGTCCATAGATGGATCGCTGGAGCTTGCACACTTTTTTAGCTCCCTTTGGATCGATGAAACCTTCGGGTTGCATCATATACAACTCTTCTTCCAAAATCCATTTAGGAATGCAGTCTTTACATCCATTTACCAAATTTCATAATCATAAAATGCGGCAATTGCTAACATGATTCAGACGGACTTAAGCATCGCTGCAGGTGTGAAAGTCTCATCGTAGTCAACTCCTTGAACTTGTCAAAAACCTTTCGCAACAAGTCGAGCTTTGCAGAAAGTAACATTACCTTCAGCGTCAGTCTTCTTCTTCTTGAAGATCCATTTATTATCGATGGCTTGCTGATCATCGGGCAAGTCAACCAAAGTCCACACTTTGTTCTTATACATGGATTCCATCTCAGATTTCATGGCCTCAAGCCATTTTGCAGAATCTGGGCTCATCATCGCTTCATGATAGTTCGTAGGTTCGTCATGGTCAAGTAACATGACTTCGAGAACAGGATTACCGTACCACTCTGGTGCGGATCTTACTCTTGTTGACCTATGAGGTTTGGTAGTAACTTGATCTGAAGTTACGTGATCTTCATCATTAGCTTCCTCACTAATTGGTGTAGGAGTCACAGGAATAGATTTCTGTGATGAACTACTTTCCAATAAGGGAGCAGGTACAGTTACCTCATCAAGTTCTACTTTCCTCCCACTAACTTCTTTCGAGAGAAACTCCTTCTCTAGAAAGGATTCGTTCTTAGCAACAAATGTCTTACCTTCGGATCTGTGATAGAAGGAGTACCCAATAGTCTCCTTTGGGTATCCTACGAAGACACATTTGTCCAATTTCGGTTCGAGCTTACCAGGTTGAAGATTTTTCACATAAGCATCAAAGCCCAAAACTTTAAGAAACGACAACTTTTGTTTCTTGCCAAACCACAGTTCATAAGGCGTCATCTCAACGGATTTATATGGTGCCCTATTTAACATGAATGCATCAGTCTCTAAGGCATAACCCCAAAATGATAGCGGTAAATCAGTAAGAGACATCATAGATCGTACCATATCTAGTAAAGTATGATTACAACATTCGGACACACCATTACGCTGTGGTGTTCTGGGTGGCGTGAGTTGTGAAACTATTCCGCGTTGTTTCAAATGAATACCGAACTCGTAACTCAAATATTCTCCTCCATGATCAGATCATAGAAACTTTATTTTCTTGTTACGATGATTTTCCACTTCACTCTGAAATTCTTTGAACTTTTCAAATGTTTCAGACTTATGTTTCATTAAGTAGATATACCCATATCTTCTCAAATCATCTGTGAAGGTGAGAAAATAAGGATACCCACCGCGAGCCTCAATATTCATCAGACCACATACATCAGTATGTGTGATTTCCAACAAATCTGTTGATTGCTCCTTAGTTCCGGAGAGCGGTGTTTTAGTCATCTTGCCCATGACACATGGTTCGCAAGTACCAAGGGGTCCATAATCAAGTGATTCCAAAAGTCCATCAGAATGGAGTTTCTTCATGCGCTTTACAACAATATGACCTAAATGGCAGTGCCACAAATAAGTTGCACTATCATTATCAGCTCTACATCTTTTAGCTTCAATATTATGAATATGTGTATCACTACTATCGAGAGTCATCAAAAATAGACCACTCTTCAAGGGTGCAAGATCATAAAAGATATTACTCATATAAATAGAACAACCATTATTCTCAGATTTAAATGAATAACTGTCTCGCATTAAACAAGATCCAGATATAATGTTCATGCTCAAGGCTCGCACCAAATAACAATTATTCTGGTCTAAAATTAATCCTGAAGGTAGATGTAGAGGTAGCGTGCCGACCGCGATCACATCGACTTTGGAACCATTTTCGCTTAATCCGTAGTCCCTGTTTCGAGTTGAAAATATTAGCAACAGAACCAGTATCAAATACCCAGGTGGTACTGTGAGCATTAGTAAGGTACACATCAATAACATGTATATCACATATACCTTTGTTCACCTTGCCATCCTTCTTATCCGCCAAATACTTGGGGCAGTTCCGCTTCTAGTGACCAGTCCCTTTGCAGTAGAAGCACTCAGTCTCTGGCTTAGGTCTAGACTTGGGCTTCTTCACTTGAGCAACAACTCGCTTGACATTCTTCTTGAAGTTCCCCTTCTTCCTTGACCCTTTTTCTTGAAACTGGTGGTCTTGTTGACCATCAACACTTGATGCTCCTTCTTGATTTCTACCTCTGTAGCATTTAGCATCGCAAAATCTCAGGAATTGTCTTATCCATCCCTTGCGTATTATATTTCATCACAGAGCTCTTGTAGCTTGGTGGCAGTGATTGAAGAATTCTGTCAATGACACTATCATCCAGAAGATTAACTTCCAGTTGAATCAAGTGATTGTTATACCCAGACATTTTGAGTATATGCTCACTGACATAACTATTCTCCTCCATATTGTAGCTGTAGAACTTATTGGAGACTTCATCTCTCTCAATCTGGGCATTTTCTTGAAATATTAACTTCAACTCATGGAACATCTCATATGCTCCATGACGTTCAAAACATCGTTGAAGTCCCGGTTTTAAGCCATAAAGCATGGCACACTAAACTATCAAGTAGTCACCAGCTTTGCTCTGATACCACTTTTGGGTAATGTAGTAATTTCAAAATAATTCTTACTCACACGCAAGATCATGGTGATGCATAGCAACGAGAGGGGAGAGTGTCATCCACGTACCCTCATAGACCATAAGTGGAAGCGTTATGAGAACGCGGTTGATGTAGTCGTACGTCTTCATGATCCGACTGATCCAAGTACCGAACGTACGGCACCTCCGAGTTCAACACACGTTCAGCTCGCTGACATCCCACCATCTCCGATCCAGCAGAGCTTCAAGGGAGAGTTCCGTTAGCACGACGGTGTGCTGATGGTGATGGTGATGCTACTGACGCAGGGCTTTGCCAAAGCACCGCTATGATATGACCGAGGTGGATATTGGTGGAGGGGGGGCACCGCACATGGCTAAAGGATCAACTGATCAACTTGTGAGTCTATGGGGTGCTCCCCTCCCTGGTATATAAAGGAGTGGAGGAGGGGGAGAGGCCGGCCCTCCTAGGCGCGCCCCAAGGGGGGTCCTACTCCCACCGGGAGTAGGACTCCAACCCTTCCAAGAGTAGGAGTAGGAGAGAGGGAAGGAGGAGAGAGGGGGAAGGAAAGGGGGGCGTCGCCCCCTCCATGTCCAATTCGGACTAGAGGGAGAGGGGCGCGAGACCTGCCCTGGCTGCCCCTCCTCTTCTCCACTAAGGACCAATAGGCCCATTACACTACCCGGGGGGCTCAGGTAACCCCGTGGTACCCCGATATTTGTTCGAACTTGCCCGGAACCCTTCCGAAGTCCAAACATAGTCATCCAATATATCGATCTTTATGTCTCGACAATTTCGAGACTGCTCGTCATGTCTGTGATCATATACAGGACTCCAAACTACCTTTGGTACATCAAAACACATAAACTCACAATATCAATCGTCACCGAACATTAAGCGTGCGGACCCTACGGGTTCGAGAAATATGTAGACATGACCGAGACTCGTCTCTGGTCAATAACCAATAGCGGAACCTGGATGCTCATATTGGCTCCTACATATTCTACGAAGATCTTTATCGGTCAAACCGCATAACAAGATACGTTGTTCCCTTTGTCATCGGTATGTTACTTGCCAGAGATTCGATCGTCCGTATCCTCATACCTAGTTCAATCTCGTTACTGGCAAGTCTCTTTAGTCGTTCCGTAATACATCATCCCACAACTAACTCATTAGTCACAATGCTTGCAAGGCTTATAGTGATGTGAATTACCAAGAGGGCCCAGAGATACCTCTCCAACAATTGGTGTGACAAATCCTAATCTCGATCTATGCCAACTCAACAAGTACCATCGGAGACACCTGTAGAGCACCTTTATAATCACCCAGTTACGTTGTGATCACTACAAAAAAAGAAACATCCGTGACATTTTGGGCCGAACGAAAAAAAATTTTGTCATACGTATGACACTTCTATGATGATAATTGTGACAAAACCCGGTATCATCATAGATGTGGTGGGCTCCTACTTCTATGACAAAAAATCATGACAGAAAATGGGCTTTTCGTCCTGGGCGGGCCGGAGACGCAGCTGCATGACATTCTTTGGGCCGTCCATGACGGAAAAAACTGTGGTAGAAGCGAGGGGGAGGAAAATTTCGGGGAGTTCCCGGTTACGGTGGGAGGTCGGGGTCCGAGTGATGCGCGTTTCTCTCATACATGTACACGCGTGTGTGTTAGGAGTTGTCTCTAACTGAACCCGAGCGAGGCATTGGGCTCTAACTGAACCCGAGCGATTGCACTGCAGGCTACACATTACTGAACCCGAGCGATCGATCGATGGCTGTTAAATGAACCCGATCGAGCGATTCCTTCGCTACTGCTGCTAACTGAAGCCGGTCGATGGGATGAACAGTGA
>NC_041388.1:202991319-203026450 GCF_002162155.2 Triticum dicoccoides | reverse complement strand
TGAACAGTAGACGGTGGAGGGGTGGTTGAACAGGACCCCGTGGTGTGGAGGGCTGGATGAACAGTAGATGATGGAGGGGTGCCCGTGGAGGGGTGGTTGAATAGGACCCCGTGTGGAGGGCTGGATGAACAGTAGATGGTGGAGGGGTGGTTGAACAGTAGCCGCTGGAGTTGCGCGCGGTGGAGGCTGGATGAACAGGAGCCCATGGAGGCTGGATGAACAGGAGCCCGTGGAGGCTGGAGGAGGTCGACGGTGGAGATGAACAGTATCCCGTGGAGTCCCGTTTTGTGGTACGCCGCACCCCTCCCGATGAACAGGACCCTCGTTTCGACCGAAGCGCTCCAACACAAGTCCGTTTCGTCCGTTTTGCGGTACGCCACACCCCTCCCGGTCAATAGGACCCCCGTTTCGACCGTAGGTGGTCCGTTTCCTCCATTTCGCGGTACGCCAGACCCCTCCCGATGAACAGGATCCCGTTTCGAACATGGCCGGTCGAACACAAGGCCATTTCCTCCGTTCTGCGGTACGCCAGGCCTCGTTTCCATCGCCTATTCCGTCAAAGCCCTCTCGATGAACACGACGCATTCCGTTGCCTCCCCATGAACACGACGCATTCCGTTGCCTCCCCATGAACACGACGCATTCCGTTGCCTCCCCATGAACACGACGACGACGCTGTTTCTCCGTTCCGACCCAGCCATGTACACGAGCCCTGGCCGTACGTATGCGTGAGTAGGCGTTCGAGACCCCGCCCGTATGTACACATACTTGGCCGTATTTTCTTTCTTGCACCCTGGTCGATGTACGTACGTGTAAATGCTACATGCGCGCCTCTACTACGACACGTGCGCGCCTCTACATTGACAAGTATGTACGTACACGTTCGCGACCAGAATGAAAACGCTACATACGCTTCGACCAGGTGGGTCCCGACTGTCACACACTTCCTTGCCTGCGAAGATGTAGCTGGTCGGTCCCAGCAGTCAGGGGGCGAATCTTTTTTTTGCGTTCGAAGATGTAGCTGGTGGGTCACAGCAGTCAAGGGGAAACGTTTTTTTTGCAAAATACAGTGGCCCATCCGGTGGGTCCCAGTTGTCAGGTGGAGGAATCATTATTTTCCGCGTAATAAGGAGGCACTTCCTTGCTGCGGCCATGGACCCAGCTGTCAGCCTCTCCACATACAGTCCATGTCCGATGGAAGTCGTTCCTTGACCACGTTGACCATGCCGCGCCGAGAGCACCAGGGCGATAGACGACGGTGAGGCCTAGGAAGGGGGCGACACGGAGGCAGGGAAGATTCGGTAGTTGTTTCCCACACGGAGGGGAGTACGACTGTACGAGGGTTTACTGGTTCGTCTGCTGTCGCCGGAGAATAACAGCAAGTGTGGGTGAGTAGAGGGATGGCAAGGCCAGTGATGGAGTACGGTCGGGCAGTGAGGCCTGCGCGGCAGCACAGCCGGCCGCGAGGAGGAGGGAGCAGGCAGTCCCGCCGGCGCTTGTTTGAGCGGCTGGAGCAGGAAGAGCAGAGATTGAAGAAGCACGACGGCCGTTGGATGGACATCCAACAGTCAGTGATTGTGCGTCGACCTTTTTTTAGGAAAGCCTCAAATCTGTGGAAAACAGCATACAACCCATCTGCCATTATTTCTAATAATTTATAGCCCATTTGCTAATTCTTAAGGTTTTTTTGGAGCCCATATTCTTTTTGTTAGCATTACAGCCCATATTGTGGCAATGTTTAAAAAATTATATGAAATTCTGTATATTTCGGTGCGGTCCGAACTATTTTTAATCCTGAAATTTGAACTCACATTCAAACTGATTTTAAAAATAAATGTATATCAATATAAAATCCAACAAATTCTCCACGCATAAAAATTAATGTAATTTAAAATCTTGAAATGAAAAAAAAGTTATTTGAAACTAATTGCTGGTTTGATGTGTTTTAAAAATGTCAAACCATTTCTCATTACTGATGGGCCATTTTCTCGGCCAGCCGAATGAAAGATCTCCTCGTCTTGAAAGATTTGCAGCCCAACAGGCTTGACAAAGCGACTTACTTGGCAAATCACCAAAAAATTGGGATGTGGCCGTGGACCCAACTGTCAGCCTCTCCACGTACCGTACTCTTCCGATGGAAGTCGTTCCTTGACCATGTTGACCACGCCGCGCGGAGAGCACCACGGCGGTGGACGACGGTGAGGCCTAGGAAGGGGACGACGCGGCAGTGGAAGCCCGCGCAGAGAGGACTACGAGGGTTCACTAGTTCGGCTACGGTGTGAGGCTGCCGTCGCCGCAGGGCCTAGCCAGCAGTGGGAATAGTATGGGCGGTGAGGCCTCTGCGGCAGCACAGCTGGCCACGGGAGGCTGGAGCATGCGGCACGACCGGCGCTGCTTTGGGTGGCTGGAGCAAGAAGACTAGAGGTTGAAGAAGCACTACAGCCGTTGGATGGACATCGTACGGTCACTGGAGCTAGAATCGTTCATATTGACTAAGTTGACAAAGCCCTTCATCCCCGTCAACTTAGTAGTCCCACAAGTCAGCCTCCCAGCAAGGTGGGTCCCAGCTAGCCGGGGGAGTATTCATTTTTTGTGCGTAATAAGGAGGCACTTCCGGTGGGTCCGAGATGACAGCGGGGGGAACGTTTTTTTTCGCGAAATACGGTGGCCCGTCTGGTGGGTCCCAGCAGTCAGGGGAAACAATTTTTTTCACAAAATACTAGTGGCACCTCCGGTGGGTCCCCGCTGTCAGGTGGAGGAATAATTATTTTCCGCGTAATAAGGAGGCACTTCCTTGCGGCTGCCGTGGACCCAGCTGTCAGCCTCTCCATGTACAATACTCTTCCGATGGAAGTCGGTCGTTTACCACGTTGACCACACCGTGCCGAGAGCACCAGGGCGGTGGATGACGGCGAGGACTAGGAAGGGGATGACTCGGAGCCGGGGAAGACGCAACAGTGGATGCCCACTCGAAGAGGAGTACGAGGGTTCACTGGTTCGGCTGCGGTGTGAGGCTGCTGTCGCCGCAGAATAACAGGGGGTGTGGGTGAGTAGAGGGATGGCCTGGCCAGCGGTGGGAGTAGTAGGGGGCGGTGAGGCCTCCGCGGCATCACAGCCGGCCACGGGAGGCAGGAGTATGTGGCACGACCGGCGCTAGTTTGGGCGGCTAGAGCAAGAAGACCAGAGGTTGAAGAAGCACTACGGCCGTTGGATGAACATCGTACAGTAACATGAGCTAGAATCGTTCATATTGACTAAGGTGGCGTTTGGTTCATCGGCTATCCCTCGGTTGGACAGGGATAGCCAATTTTCTGAGGGATGCCATCCATTTGGTTTAGTGGGATGAAAAGATAGAGATAGCCAAGATGCTGAGAATATTCCTCAAAAAACTGGTTGGCAAGAGCCGGCAAAATATGACGGATGAGGGCAGCCATGCTCGCATTGGAAGCGAATCTTTCTTTTATTCTGTCAGCTCTCCCAAATGAAAAGCATATTTCAGTTTATCCACCTCTCCGTGCACTCTTTCTCAGGGCTTGGCGGCGGCGCCGGCTCCGGCCGGAGAAACGAAGCGAACACGGGCCTTGCCCTTCCTCTCCATGTCAATTCAGCCCTCTCTCCTGTCGCGTGTGCATGGCCGGAGTGCAGGCATAGAACCGGATCCAGCCGGAGCCTCACACTCCTCGACGACGGCCGCCACACAAGCAAGCTCTGCGTACATCTCCTGGGTTAGGCTGCGGCTGGCTTGGTGCCTCTATCCTCTCAATTCCCCTGTATGAAATTCTACTCTCTGATTTGTTGCTCTAGGAATTGCATCCCGATATGTTATTATATTCATGGATTTTTTTGTGTCTATATACTAATTTATGCATCAGGATGTATGGCTGATTGTGTGTGCGCGCACTTGTGTATATGTATCTTAAATATTTTTTACTACCGCAAATAATAAAGAATAAACAAGAAAAAGAGGCTATAATATTCAAACTTGGCATGTCAAAGTTACACAAATAGCTATCCCTAACCACCTTTTATCCTTTCAACCAAACAACAAAATATGGATATTCAACCAATCTAATCCCACCCAACCAAACAACGAAAAGTGGTTATCCCTAACCAGCTGGTTGAGGATATCCTTAGCCAACCCAGCCTCACCATCAAACCAAACGCCACCTAAGTTGACAAAGCCATCCGTCCCCATCAACTTGGTAGGCCCACAAGTCAGCCTCCCACTATGCTGGGTTCCAGCTGGCAGGGGGAATATTCATTTTTTGTGCGTAATAAGGAGGCACTTCCTTGCTTGCGAATATAGCTGGTGGGTCTGATATGTCAGCGGGGGGCACTTTAGTTCACGAAATATAGAGGCCCTTCCGGTGGGTCCCAGATGTCAGGGGGAGGAATCATTATTTTGCGCGTAATAAGGAGGCATTTCCTTGTGTGCGGCCATGGACCCAGCTGTCAGCCTCTCCACGCACAGTCTACTTCCGATGGTGTCATTCGTTGACCACATTGACCACGCCGCGCCGAGCGCATCCAAGGTGGTGGACGACGGCGAGGCCCCGGACAGCAACGCGCCGGAGATGGGAAGACGTGAGAGTAGAGTCACAGACAGAGAGGTGTACGAGGGTTAACTGGTTCTAGTGCGGTGTGGTTCGGCAGTCCATGGACAAGAACAGGAGGTGTGGAGGGCTGGAGGGATGGCCTGGCCAACGGTGGAGTAGCGCTTCATAGCGAAGCGTGCTAAGCAGAGCTACCAGCAGCAGGAGGCGGGAGGTGGTCCCGGCGGCGCTGGAGGAAGAAGACGAGAGATTGAAGATGGATGCCGGTTGTTGGATGTAAATCCAACGGCTAACATGTCAGAATCATTTGTTGACTAAATTGACAACGACTTGCATTGGCTTCGACCTATTGGCCCACATTTCAGCCTCCAAAAATGTGGCATGTATTCAACCCATTTTTTCAGAATTTACAGTCTTTTTTTGCGCGGTAGAATTTACAGTCAATTTGATCTTTTTGTTTGAACTACAACCATTAGCTGGGCTGGGTGAACAAATAATGTAGCGTCCATGCGGCCCGTTTATTTCATTTCCTAAAAAATTACACGCCATTTGCACTTTCTCGGAATACACGATTTTGCTGGCCTAATTCTAATTATAATGTTGGGTTGGGCCAGCAATGTTATCAAAAAATAAAAAGGGGCTGAGCATTTTGTTATAAATATATTTAAATAATAAGTGATATTATTACATTCGTCCTTAAATCTTACCAAGCTTTTGTACACAATCACTAGGATTTTCGTGCCAAAACAATCCAGGATTTTATTTGTTAAGAAATTATTTTTATAAGTTAATAAGATGTGGGATATTATTTTCTTACATATGTAAGTATCTATTAAATATATGATTACAATAAAAATAATATATAATAACATGTAAAATAATATTTTTTAGAAAAATAGAGAGCATCTCCCCAGTTCCATTGCTGAGAACGAAACCACAACATATTCTGATACAACAGCTCAAAGAGCAGTTCGAAAGCAAAGGTAGAAAAGCTACAAACTAGGGGGGTGGACGAACAAGTTCTCTGAATAACACAAATCACCCTAGGGGTGCCAAAGGCAGAGCGGATAGAGCACTCAAATGACACAAGGAGGGTCCAGCAAAGCCTTCATAGTCTTCAGCCGAGGGGCCGTGTCAGCCTGCGGTGACCAGTAAGCAAGCGGAGACACCAGCCTGAAGGCGTAGCATGGTGGATGTCCCTATTTTTCGGCGCCAGGTGCCCATCATCTTCATCAGAGATCTTGAGACGAGCCCACGAGTCCAGACCCAGAGCAGGTCGAGCCTTATTCAGCCACAAGTGATCGCCAACGGTTTCTGGAGGGATCTTGTTAGGGTTTCCACGAAGCTCATCAACTTGTAATTTTCCGATCCGGAGGAGAGAATCGCCCAGATCCTCACCATGTTCCTGATCAACCTCAAGACCTGCGAAACGGAAATCTAGGAGGTGTTACTGAAAATCATAGCATTTCTATATTTCCAGAGGCACCAAAGGACAGCTGAGCTAACAGTGTTTAGAACTGAGCAACTTTTGGTAGCAATCCAGAATCTGGCGACAGATTCGAAGGATGAGCCAATATAACTAGAGAAATATTGCTCAATGTGGTCCCAGAGATGTTTAGCAACTATACATTCAAAAAACAGGTGAGAACAAGACTGTTGTTCCAAGCAGTAAACATAATCAAGGGTTTGATGATGTGTCTCTTCCTAAGGTTATCCCTAGTCATCAATTTGTTTTTGGAGAGAAGCCAGAGAAATACATGAATTTTAGGGGAACTCTCAATTTCCAGACAGCAGGGATAAACACAGGTTGAACCCCTCTAAAGTTGATAACATGATAGAGGGAGCTGGAGGAATACTTCCCCTTATTGTCCAGCTGCCAAATTAGAGCATCCGGCTCGGCAGTAAAGGTAATGCTTTTGGCAATGTCCTCCAACTGGAACCATTGTTCCATGAGACTATCACTAAAGTTCCTTCTAAAAGAGAGTTTTAGGCATTGACCGTCCCAAACTTCATTGACACTTTTGTTAAGCTCAATGCGGACAGAGTAAATAGGCCAAAATTGGACTGCTAGGGGGGATGTGCCAAACCAAGTATCTTCCCAGAACCTGGTTCTGCTCCCATCCCCTATGTTCCATCTGTAGCCAAATTTCACATCATGCATAATAGATTTTAATCCTTTCCAGAATCTAGAGGTCTTAGGGTTGGAGGAAGGGAAAAAAATATTAGGTTTATTTCCTAGGTATTTATGGGCAATAAGAAGCTTTCAGGGTTTCAGGTCTTCCACATACACTAGTAGAATAAGGGCCTATTGTCCCGGTTGGTAAGGGCCTTTAGTCCCGATTGGTGAACCGGGACTAAAGGGTCGGTACTAATGCCTCCCCCTTTAGTCCCGGTTCAATCCAGAACCGGGACTAAAGGCCGCGGCCACGTGGGGCTCCACCTTTAGTCCCGGTTCAATCCAGAACCGGGACTAAAGGCCGCGGCCACGTGGGGCTCCACCTTTAGTCCCGGTTGGTAACACCAACCGGGACTAATGGAGATTTTATGATTTTTTTTTTTGAAAAAAAATTTTGAAATTTTTTTTTGAAATTTTTTTGAATAATTTTTTATTTTCAAATTTCTGAATTATTTTAACCCCTAATCTCTAATCAGCACCCCTCATCACTGCTCAATTTATCCTCTTCTCTAATCACCCTCATCATTCCAAATCACCTAACTTCCCGAATGGTCACCCATCCTCCCACTCCCCCAGGCTGAGCACGCTTAACTTCTGGGTTCTATTCTCCCTCGTTTCCAAGTCTGCACTTGTTGTTTTCCTGACAATAGTAAGATGTCAATCCTATTAACCCTCAGGAATTTTGCTTGAGCATGAATTGACACATTTCACTGTTTGAGTTTCAAACTATTGTTTTCAAAAACAATAATTATTTAGAAAACAATAGTTATTTTGAATAATTAGTTTGACCATGGTTTGACCATAGTTTGACCACAGTTTGACCACAGTTTGACCAGATTTGACCAAAATTCAAAATAACTGAATAAATTATTTAGTAACACTAATATTCTAGAATAATTAGTTTGACCATGGTTTGACCATGTTTTGACCATAGTTTGACCATTGGTTGACCATAGTTTAACCACAGGTTGACCAGATTTGACCAAAATTCAAAATAACTGAACAAATTATTTAGTAACACTAATATTCTAGAATAATTAGTTTGACCATGGTTTGACCATTGTTTGACCACAGTTTGAATTTTTTTTGATTTTTTCCACTCTAGATATTAAAAGCCCCGTAACTTTTTTTCTGTTAGGTTTTTGAAGATTTTGAAAATGTTTAACGGGGTTCCCCCGTTAAATTTGGATGTAACTTTTCGAGTAGATGATTTTTCATATAAAAAACATTTTCATCCGAGTTAGTATGCAAAAGTTATGCCCATTTTTACAAATTCTCAAGGGATTTTGCAAATAAAGTCGAAATTCACATTTGCAAATTTTCCCAACAACTAGACCACATATCACATGGGAAACTTATTTTCTTTTATTTTTTTGACATTTGCATCATTTTCTTTTATTTTTTTTAAATTTGAAAAGGCGATCCACCTGGGGGGGGGGGTAGAGTTTGAAAATGGGACCTTTAGTACCGGTTCGTGGCACGAACCGGGACTAAAGGTCTCAACCCCATTAGTCCGGGTTCGTGCCTCAAACCGGGACTAAAGGTCTACTCTTTAGTCCCGGTTTGAGGCACGAACCGGGACTAATGAGCATCGCACCCTTTAGTCCCGGTTTGAGGCACAAACCGGGACTAAAGGGCACAGGTGAACCGGGACTAATGCCTTAGCCGCACGAACCGGGATAAATGCTCACATTAGTCCCGGTTCTGGATTGAACCGGGACTAATGGGCTAAACTGGCCTGGATGAAAGCCCTGTTTTCTACTAGTGATAGAATCTTTTAATCCAAGACCCTGGAATACAGATGTTAATTTCTTGGAGCTTAGGTATGCCAAGGCCTCCAAAATCTTTTTTCATAGAGACTAGGGCCCAATTAGCAAGGTGTAGCTTCCTATTTCCCTCAAAATCATTCCACAAGCAATGAGACATCTGAGAATTGATGAGGTTCACTGCCCATTTTAGGGAACTTGAAGAAGGAGAGGAGATACACTGGAATGCTAGCCAAACAAGCTTATATGAGGATCAATCTACCTCTGTAAGAGAGAAGTTTGCCCCTCCACCTAGCAATCCTTTCAATGATTTTATCCAGAAGGGTTGGATATCCTCTCTCCTCAGTTTATCATAGTGGAGGGGGATACCTAGGTACTTAATGGGGAAGTTACCTTTATTACAGACTAGAATAGAGAGGAAGTCAGTTAACTCCTGATCATCCATGTTGATAGGGATGAGTTCACTTTTAGAGTAGTTGATTCTCATGCCTGAGACTTGTTCAAACCAGGTTAGAACAGTTTTCAGATTGCTAGCATGTGTGGAGTCATTGTCTAAGAAAAGGATGATATCATCTGCATATTGAAGGCAGATGATGCCACCAGGGTAGACCTCAGGACAGAGCTCTGCAATCACACTATGATCAGCAGCTTTTCTCGGCATTTTAGCAAGAACATCCACTACTAAATTAAACAAAAGTGGGGAGATGGGGTCACCTTGCCTAAGGCCTTTAGCAGCAAGGAAAAAATCACTTTCACAGTTATTTAACTTGACCCCAACAGACCCCCCATGAGTAAGTTGCTGGATCCAACTCTCCTCTATGAAAGGCTTGGAAAAGAACTAAGAGATCATTTTTCACCAAGTCCCAAAAATGCTGGTAAAACAAGAAGGGAATTCCATCAGGACCTGGAGCCCATCAGGATAAGAGCTAAAAATGGCTTCCTTCACCTCTGTCTCTGAATAAGGGGCTTCTAGCAACTCACTTTCAGCAGGAGAGACTTTTTCAGAAGCAGGGAAAAAATTGTTTTGTAGAGAGAACCAAGAAGGGTTTTCTTTCTTAAACATGTCTTTGTAGAAGTCACTAGCCAGTTTCAGCATCACATCTACCTCAGTAACAGGGCCATTAGGGCCATCAAGGGAGTGAATGAGGGTTTTCCTCCTCCTCTGGTTAGCTACTGCATGGAAGTAAGCAGTATTTCTACCACCCTCCTTAATGTTCCTATCTCTAGACCTTTATTTGGCTTTGATTTCATCTTGAAGCCAAATTTTCTTGAGCTCTCCATGGATAATGTTTAATCTATTAGTCTTAGCCTCAGAGAGGTCAGTGGTTTCTGCCTTAATATCTAGAGAATCAAACTCAAGGAGGAGAAGCCTTTTGTATCTTCTAAGATTAGCTTCCTCATTGGAGTTCCACCCTTTGGTAGTTCTCCTAAATCTCCTGATTTTGATCTACCAATTTTCTAGGGGCCAGCTGCTCCCAGTAAGCTCATTCCAGATTTTCCTGACTAGCTCAGTAAAATCTTCTCTAAGCAACCACCACTTTTCAAATTTAAAACTATTGCTCTTTGGAGTTTGGTTAAGACCAAAGTCCCAGAGCAAAGGAGTGTGGTCACTACCACATCTGGGCAGAGCCCTACAACTAGAAAGGGGAAAGAAACTATCTAATTCCGTGTCATAAAAAATTCTGTCAATGTTGGACATAATCCTGGAGCAGCACTTCCAACATATCTAGCAGAACTGTGGGTTTTCCTTCTGACTGGGCAATTCTCAACTTTATGGGTAACCATTTTGCAGATAAAACAACTCTTGGGCTTGACACATTTATCCAAATGATGCCCTGGTTCCCCAAGGTTGTAGCAGATCACCTTGGAGTATGCCATAAGGTCCGAAGCAGGGGCAGGAGCAGTTTTCTGGATGTCCTATCTCTTCTTTTGCTGATTCTTACCTTGAGATTTCCCACTGATCTGAGAGTCAGAACCACCAGCAGATTGATCTTGGGCAATTACAGGCGCCTGCCCAGATTGTGCCCCCATTTGGGGCGGAGGTGGGCCGTACGACTGCCCAACCGGCACCCCCCCCCCCATTGTGATAGGGGAAATTCATCGGAGTTCCTGGTTCCTTCTCATCCTCTAGCCAGATGTTGTCGCTTAGGAAGTAGAAATAATCACCAGACAACTCAATTAAAGCAGATTGCAAGCCTAATTTCAATCTTCTGCGGGTTTGGGGGAGAGGTAAGGTAGGGGATCTACCTGCTCCGGCTCCGGTGGCGTGCTGGTGGGAAGGAGTCCAGTCAAGCATTCCCATCTCGCAGCACGGCGTGGATCTCCTGAATTCACTTCTCCTTTCGCCCATCGAACGAACGCAATCGGCGACTCACTGGGGTGGGGCATCCTGTGCTTCTCCGAGAAATCTCCTTCGAAGTAGATCCGTAGGGCTAGATTCAGCAGCTCCCAATCCACATGATCCTTGCACATCCGAGCATGCCTGCGCGAGTGAGAGAACGGATTCGGTCCCTCCTTGGCTTCCTCCCTCGCAGCTTCCTCCTCTGCTTCCCTCCATTTGCGTGTGCACTGGGTCCAGGAGAGAGCGTCGTCGCGGATCCGCATCGCCCGCTCCCTCCATCTCCTCCCTCGAGTCTCCCGCAGCACCGCCGGCGCGACGGAGTCGAGCGGTTGGAGCATCCGCGGGAAGGCTTTGTAGACATGTGGGATATGCATCTTGTACATCTTCCTTTCTTCTAGCCATTCCCCCGTGGATATGGCCGACGACTCCATGGGGCGCGCGAGCGGAGTTGCTGAGGGGGCAGGCGCGCCCGGAGTCAGGAGGCGGGGGGTGGCGGCGAGATCTATTTGCCAATTACTCCCTCCTTTCGGTTTATAGGGCTCAATTCAAAAATCTCACCAACCAAGGTAGATGATGAATGGTGGAATACTTTTTGTAATTTGCAAAAGCACCTAATTAATGCACTTGTTTTCCTTAAAAAATTATGTTTATCAATGCATAAATTGCAATGCATGCATGCATAAAGTACATGCATTGGTCAATTTTCTCTTAATACTTGCATGGAATGATTTAATGCACCTTGGAATCTGAACATGTGATGGAAAACAACCAAATTGATCCTTATAAAATGGAAAAACTAAAATTTTGAGATAAGCCCTATAAACCGAGAAGGAGGGAGTATGTGAACTAAACAGTCAACATATAAAATAATTTAAATATATATAATATAGTTAGAAGGGAAACATAAGTTGGACCTAGCGTTCCTATTCTTATATAGAAAAATAGAACAGACCTCTATGTTTTCTTCAAAAAAATACATAAATTGGGTTGCCAAAAATAAAACCTCGGATGGGAGGTCCATAGGCCGGTTGATACATGACGGCCCTAAGAAAATACAAACAGGCCTATGGACCTCCCATCCGAGGTCGCGGGCTGCACATGTTAAAAATGAAAGCCTAGACGGGGCAGCCCAAAACCACGTCCAACACTTGCCAAAACTTCGTCCCTCGTTTTCTCTGTGTTTCGCACACTCGACATTGTGTGGGCATTTTTACTGTGCATCATATGAAGATGTGCTATGCATGAATGTTGATCAGCATGATGTTAACTGGCTGTTAGTTCCGTTTTCGACCATGAATAAAACTTCCAACATGATGTTAACCCTGTTTGAAAAGGCCGTGTGAATATAAATGCCCTGCCTCTGAAAGTTGCAGTTTCTTATCTGAAACTGAACTTGTAGTTTCTTATCTGAAACTGAAACTTGCAGTTTCTTCTCGGAGAATCACATTGTCTGCACTTTTATACTCGTATGAAACTACATTTTTTTGAAGTGCTAAAAATGGATCTCTAGAATTCATAAAATACTTTATATGCTCGATACTGCACATCTGAAATTCAAAAGACATTCATATCTGAAAGTACTCTCAAAATACACAACACAAAACACAATTCACAACCTAAAAGTACTGACAACCCTAAGCTCCTCCTGACAATTCACAACCTCCCCGACCATTGGGCTGGGGGGGCAGCCCCCTCCTATTCCTAAGTGGCAGACAGTAGCCCCGTGAGACGATGTGAACGGTGAGGGAGACGATGGTGGGGAAGCATCATCGGGCCAACTGCTTTTCTCCTCTTGCAGTTGGGTTCGGTCGACGAAGACTCCACCGACTCGCTCTGGCAGGACACCCTCACAAACGGCACCCTGTAGATGCTCGATCCTTCAGTCTTTGGTGGATGCTCCATCTGGGATCGATACTCCCACTACCGCTCCCTCACGATCGGATTCGGTGAATCTGTTTGCTCCATGGCCCAGAGGAGCATCTCTATGTACTCCGGCGCGACTCCCTCCTGGAGTATCGCCGCCTTTTCACTCTGTTGCAGATATTTGGCCATGGATGTCGCCGTCGCCGCTAGTTGGTCCTTGTTGTCAAACCAAGACTGTATCTCCAACATCCTAGCTAGCTTCACAGGGTCACCGTCTGCGATCCTCACATATCGGTTGTACTCCTCCATCGATCTACTTCTCCACAGCACCTTCACTCGCCGGCGGTGGTTTTTGAATGGAAGAGGAGAGGAGCAGCGCTGGTTTTGGATTAGAACGGGAGAGGAGCGACGCTAGTTTTGGACTGGAACATGATAGGAGGGGCGGTGGTTTTGAAATGGAAGAGGAGAGGAGCGGCACTGCATTTAGATTGGAACAGGAAAGGAGCGGTCATGGTTTAAGAGGAGAAGATCGGAAGAGCGGCGCTGGTCTTGGAAGTATTTTTTTGTTGTTTCGCGTATTTTGGGTCAAAGTTTGACCACATATTGTATTTGACAAGCAAAATGTGAATGCATGTCACCAAAAATTGTATCGTTTGGTTCGTATCTGAATGTACTTTCAAATTATACTCCCTCCATTTTTGTATACAAGGCCACAAACTCATATTACAGGTACCAAGGTAAAAATCAATGCTATGTTTAATTCAATGTTGCAAGCTAGCTTGTCACCTTGATTGTCGTGTTAATTAATGTGGTTTTTCTCTCCCAAGCACAACAAGCCAACCCTCTTACTCCTAATTGGTTGATTAATGTTGGGAATGCAAGCTAACCTTCTCACTCCCGCATGCACACAAGGGATATTAATGTCCTCGGGTGCTAGTACGAGGCAAACACCATCAATTTTGCCTCGATTAATGTTAGTGGCCTTGTATAGTTGCAAATTGTAATTTTGATAGTGGCCTTGTATACAACATATAACATATATTTTATGTGCGAAAATCTTGGTCAATTATGACCCAGAATAAAAGGGAGACTAGTTAATGTGGGGTTGCTTTCTTAATTGAAGGGTAAATTGATTTTGATTTTGATCCAGTCAGAGCGCGTCGGCCCTCTCGTCCAATCCTAAATCGCTGCCGCACGCTCCTCTCCCTCTTCTCCATTGCAAAACCACCTCCTCTCCACTCCATCATCTCCATTCCAAAACCACCGTCTCGCCTCTCCCTCTTCTCTATTGCAAGACCACCGTCTCTCCTTCATTTTCTAGACGCTTTGCTCCATGGCGCGGGCGCAATCCACGGATACAAAATCAGTATAATGTATAATATTTAAAAGTTGAGGGCGGGGCTTTTCCTGCGCAGTAGGCGGCGGGGCAGTTCCACCTAGTCGGTTCGACAGAGACGCGAGAAGACGAGGGAGTAGGCTACTGCAAACGTAGGGTTGTGTGATTTGACAGCGAGTTACTACTGGACCGGTGGGGCCCCGTGATTTGACTTGCCATTATCATTTTAACTGTGGCGCTACGACCGGCGTGAGTCTCCCAGATTCCTAACCACCTCCATACAGGTGCCTCTCCCAATGCTCCACCATGTAGTAGAGGCTGGCTCATGCATGAGAGCCCACTTCTCCACTTTTTCCTTGCCTCTCTTTCCTCCACATATGCAAAAATGCCATGTAAAGCACACTATTGTACTTACTTTTACTTGCTCCTATAGGTGCTTAAGCTTGCCACATAGGCATAAAGTCTGATGTGGCAAGTGAATCAAGAAGAGAGAGACTAGTTTGGTGACCCAAGGAAGAAATGGTGCTAAGCGCGTGTACCTAGGTGAAAAGACAATTTTGAGTATATAGCTAATTAAATGAAGTAAACTTAGCAACACAATTTCATTGGAAGAGGTCACTCCTTGGGAAATGCAATAAATACACGCGCTTAGCACCGTTTCTTCCTTGAGTACGAAGAAAGAGATAGAGAGGAGTAAAAAAATACACTTATAGCCAACCTTGTTGTAGTATGAGTGACTATGTGATGACTATGTATGACATGCCAACATCAGATAGCCTAACACACCGTGTTAAATCTCCAAGGGCGCGACCGCGCGAGCGACGCAACGGTCGTGGTAGGCGCGACCATAATACGGGCTGCTGGCAGCCCTTGGATCTGAGATCAAACGGTCGCATGCTAAGTTGCTGAAAATTTGCAGAACAACCCTCCAGGATAGGATATTCACCCATAGGTCTAGAATCACGCCATGCAACCGTTCGATCTCAGATCCAAGGGCTATCGGAAGCCACTACCCTGCCATTCGCACGCTGGCAGTTCGCTCCTACTCGTCCCCGCACGTCCATCAATACTATGGCGGTTCGCTCCTAGTCATCCCGTCCATTCACATTACGGCAGTTCCACTAATCCTAACCCTCCTCCCAAATCCATGGCATCCCAAATCTCCACGATCGGCGGTGAGTACAAGGATAGAACCATCACCGGCGATGAGTTCGACGTCATCTACACCCGTTCTTCCGCGACGGTGAAAGGATGCCTTTCTTGCTTCAGACGCATGTTCGAAAACTCAGATGATGAGTGGGTCACTGGGCTAGATGTTGAGTACACCATAGTCCTGGGACGAGAGAAGGATCTAAAGGACGAAGAGAGGAAGAAGCCCGCTGTGATCCAGGTTTGCGTACATAATGTTTGCTTGGTCTACCACATATGCCATGCCGACGTTGAGTGCCAGGATTTTAAGAACTTCCTCAAGGACAAAACAGTGAAATTCGTTACTGTAGACTTTGGTAATGAAAAAGAAGTCCTGCGCCGGATAGGCCTCGTTGTAGGCAACACCTTCGACCTCCAGAAGAATCAGCTGGTGTCCTGTCGTCAGCCTTCAATGCTGACCCTGGCAGGAGCCATGGTTCATCCTTCGTATGGTAAACTGGAGAAACCTCATTACACGTTTCATCGTCATGCATGGCAGCGCAATGTACTAGATATAGACCACATCCACTACGCTACAATGGATGGCTACCTGTAACACCCCAGATGTGATTTACCCATTATGTACTCCAACTCTTGCCATTTCCGGCCTTAAGTTATTTTATTTTCTCGGGATCGGGTTTTTTTCTACGTGTGTTGTCATTGTTGTCATGCATCTCATATCATGTCATCATGTGCATTGCATTTGCATACGTGTTCATCTCATGCATTCGAGCATTTTCCCCGTTGTCCGTTTTGCATTCCGGCGCTTCGTTCTCCTCCGGTGGTCTTTTCTACCTTTCTTTCGTGCGTGGGGATTAAACATTTCCGAATTGGACCGAGACTTTCCAAGCGGCCTTGGTATACTACCGGTAGACCGCCTGTCAAGTTTCGTACCATTTGGACTTCGTTTGATGCTCCAACGGTTAACCGAGGGACCGAAAAGGCCTCATGTGTGTTGCAGCTCAACACCCCTCCAAGTTGGCCCCAAACCCACCTGAACCATCTCCATCATCTAGAGCGTTCGATCATGATCGCATGGCCGAAAACCGCACCTCATTTGGACTCTCCTAGCTCCCTCTATGCCTATATATACCTCCCCCTTTCCAAATCTCGGATCCCCTCCTCGAAACCCTAAAAAAATATCTCCTCCGTCGCCGCCGGACACGTCCGGATGGAGCCGGACGTTGTCCGCCGCCGCCATCGACCAATCCTGCGCTGCCACCTGTCCCGGGCGGGCACCCACATCGCCGCCGCCGCGCCGGCCAGCCCGAGCCCGCGGGAGGCCCCCGCGGCCCAGCTTCATCCGTCGCCGCCCGCCTGCTTCTTCCCCGCCACCGGATACTCCCTCGCCCGCCGCCTCGCTGCGGTTGACCGCCGCCGTCGCCCACTCCGGCCAACTCCTCTCCGTCGTCTCCGGCAAGCCCCCGACGAGCTCCGCCGCAGCAGCTACAGTTCCGGCCGGCGGACATCGGGAAGCGTGCCACCGGATCTCAGATCTAGATCCCGTTTGGGTTGACTTTCTCCCGAAACCCTGGCTCATATTCCCATGTTCATGGGGCTGTAACTTTGCATCCGTAGCTCCGTTTTGGGCATATAGCATATCAAAATGTTCCCTTTAGAGAGTACATTATTTCATTCCATTGCATCATTTTAATTTGAGTTCATCTTGATGCCCGAAATGCTGTTAGAAGAGTGCTACTTGACATAATTGTCAGATCTGCTGCTCCATTTACATATTTGTCATTTTCGCCATGATTATTGTGTGCATGATATGCCCATGAGCTCTACATATGTTTTGTTAAGGGTTTTGCCATCTTTCCAGAGGTGCAACCCATGTATTTTTGTGATGTGTGTGGTGACTAGCACAAGCTTGCAAAGTGAGGCATTCGGTAATGCTGATTTCAGGGACTTAGCATTTCCACTAAGTCCTTGACCTGTTTATCTCATATTGCCTTATGTTCATGTTGTTTCCTAGTGATCCATGCCTCTTTTGAGGATGATCAGTAAGGATGTTTTGTTAATATTGTGGTGCTCTATCCATCCATGTCTTTGTTTTCATTTATGGAGTACCCTAGCTTGAGTCAATCAAGCTCTACTTTTGTCATTTCATGAATCTGGGCAGATTGTCTACTTGTTAGCGATTTTGCCGATGATGTTGTAGTTGATCCGTGCAGGCTATGATGTTGTTCTTGCCATGTCTAGCTTGTATTTTGTGTATTATTGATGGGTGTATGCTTATATTATATTGACTTGCTCTGTAGTGAGTGCATCGAGCTCGTAAACATGCCTACTTGATATCTGTTTTCAGCATGCTCCAGTTTTCACTAAGTCTGAAATCTGTTTGTCAATTGCATTTTTGCCATGCTTGTTGTAACTCCGATTTCGGCGTTCTTTATATCGTTTTCAAGCGATGTCATCTCATCTTTCCAATGGCACACTTGGATTTCCAAGTTGAGGCCAGGTTCATGCATCCCTTTTCAAATCTTGCATATGCATCCCGCATCGCATCCCGCTTAGCATACCATCTTTGCATCATATTGTTTGAGCCTTGCACGTGGTTGATTGTGTCCTTGTTGCTTGCTTGTCTTGTTTGGGTAGAGTCGGGAGACGAGTTCGCTAACGAGGAGCCCATTGAGTTTGCTTTTGAGGATCCAGTCAACTCTGACAACTTTGCAGGCAAGATGATCATACCCTCGAAATCACTACTATCTTTGCTATGCTAGATGCTCGCTCTTTTGCTATGCCAATGCTACGATTCCTACCACTTGCTTTTAAGCCTCCCAAATTTCCATGTCAAACCTCTAACCCACCATGTCCTAGCAAACCGTTGATTGGCTATGTTACCACTTTGCTCAGCCCCTCTTATAGCGTTGCTAGTTGCAGGTGAAGATTGGAGACCGTTCCTCGTTGGAACATTATTTACTTGTTGGGATATCATTATATTGCCATGTTATCTTAATGCATCTATATACTTGGTAAAGGGTGGAAGGCTCGGCCTCTCGCCTAGTGTTTTGTTCCACTCTTGCCGCCCTAGTTTCCGTCATATCGGTGTTATGTTCCCAGTTTGCGTTCCTTACGCGGTTGGGTGATAATGGGAACCCCATGATAGTTCACCTTGATTAAAGCTTTTCCAGCAATGCCCAACCTTGGTTTCACCATTTGCCACCTAGCCTCTTTTTTCCCTCGGGTTTCCGGAGCCCGAGGGTCATCTTATTTAAACCCCCCCAGGCCAGTGCTCCTCTGAGTGTTGGTCCAACCTAGAGCCCCTTGCAGCGCCACCTCGGGGAAACTCAAGGGCTGGTTTTAGATGTACGGATTTCTTATCTGAGTGTGCCCTGAGAACGAGATATGTGAAGCTCCTATCGAGATTTGTCAGCACACTCGGGCGGTGTTGCTAGATTTGTTTTAACCTGTCGAAGTGTCTAGAAGAACCAAGGTACCGAGTCTGATCGGAATGTCTCGGGAGGAGGTCTATTCCTTCGTTGACCGTGAGAGCTTGTCATGGGCTAAGTTGGGACTCCCCTGCAGGGATTTGAACTTTCGAAAGCTGTGCCCGTGGTTGTGGGCAGATGGGAATTTGTTAATGTCCGGTTGTAGATAACTTGAACCTTAATTTAATTAAAATGAATCAATTGAGTGTGTTACCGTGATGGTCTCTTCTCGGCGGAGTCCGGGAAGTGAACACAGTGTTGGAGTAATGCTTGCGCAGGTTGTCCTCTAGTTTCTCGCTCGCGCTTTGCCTCCTCTCCTCGCTCTCTTTTGCGAACAGGATAGCCACCATGTATGCTAGTCGCTTGCTGCAGCTTCACATAATTACCTTGCCTTACCTATAAG
Organism: Triticum dicoccoides; assembly: GCF_002162155.2. Taxonomy (NCBI): domain Eukaryota; kingdom Viridiplantae; phylum Streptophyta; class Magnoliopsida; order Poales; family Poaceae; genus Triticum; species Triticum dicoccoides. The sequence continues at coordinate 203,007,393 of NC_041388.1, read as the reverse complement.
CTTAAATAGTCTTGATCGCGAGGGTGCGAGATTGCTTTGTCCCTGTGGCTCACAGATTACTTTTAAACCAGATGCAGGGCCTGATGATTCCGCTCCAGGTGACGCTCTTGAGCTCAAGTGGGAGTTCGACGAGGACTCTCAATGATACTATGTTTCCTTTCCTGATGATCAGTAGTGGTTCCCAGTTGGGGTGATCGGGATCGTATCGCATGTTGGGTTATTTTTTATTTTGGCGCCATAGTTGGGCCATGAGTGTTTGGATGATGTAATGTTATTTATGTACTTGATTGACGTGGCGAGTGTAAGCCAACTATGTTATCTCCCCCTTTTATTATCTATATTACATGGGATGTTTTGAAGATTGCCTAACTTGCGACATATGCCTTCAATGCGACTATGCCTCTAAGTCGTGCCTCGACACGTGGGAGATATAGTCGCATCGAGGGTGTTACAAGTTGGTAATCAGAGCCTTCCCCAACCTTAGGAGCCCCATTGCTTGATCGTTTTTAGCAGCCGAGTTGTGTCTAGAAAAATGTTTTGAGTCATTTAGGAATTATATATCGGAGAGTTTAGGAATTCTTTTTACTTCCCAGTCTCCTCATCGCTCTGGTAAGGCATCCTGACGTAGAGTTTTGACTCTTCTCTTCTCAAATTTCACAACAAAAAAATTAGGATCACGCGGGTATCTTGGAATCGTTCCGATGGTTTTATGACGAGAACATTGCCTTGGTGCCTCCTGTCAGGGGTTTTGTGGAAGTGTCCCGGGGAGTTGAGTTCTAAGGTGTTGTCGTCATAATTTTATCGTTGCAGTTCTGGAATACCTGAGTTTAGTACGCCGACATCGAAAATCTCTTTTGTGCAGTTCGTTGGTGAGATAACCTCGACGCCACCCAGTACTGGGGCGGGAGTTCGGGAGTATCGCCATAACTTGTATAACGGATGCTTTTCAAAGGTTGAGGTAGATGGTTTCCGAAGTTTTTCTCGGTTATGTGTTGAAGGATGGATACAGCTGGATGTAGGATTTTCTAGATTTTGGTGAGATATTATGCTTCCCATGTATCCCCAACACCTGATTGCATAACCGGAAAGGTTCAGGAGTTTCATAGGTGGTAATTCTTGTAGCTCTAGCTCTTCTTCCACGGATATTTGGTTTGAGATTGGGATTTCTTACCGAGTATTCGTTCTTGATCTCTACCTTGTTGATTTATTTATCTACCTAAATTCTAAGTGGCTTCCCAATTTATGGATATGTGACCATTTCAAGAGGAATCCATTCGTTCATTTTGTTCGGATGTGAAGACTTTATGTTGCAATTTTCATTCCGTTGGATTCAGCTTCATTTTATCTGTCTATGTGCTAACGGTGGTCAACCTCTTCAGGATGGCTCCCGCTAAGAGCACGAATCAGAATCAGAATCAAGATCCGCCACCACCTCCACCTCCTCCAGGGGCATGGCAAGCTGTGATGGCCGCAACCAATGCAAACACACAGTTGATCATGCAAATTCTTCAAGACCGCAATCAAGGCAACCAAGGGAACCAAGGCAACAATCAAAATCACTTTGCTACGCTCAACCAGTTCCTTGCTAACGGGCCAAAGACTTTCAGCAATTGTGTTGAGGCAACCGATGCTGACGATTGGCTCGTGGATCTGTGCAAGAATTTCGAGTGTAGTAACGTCAGGCCTGAGGACTTCGTCAAGTTCGCTTCCTTCCAACTCAAAGACCAAGCTGCAGAATGGTTCCAGCAGTACAAGGATTCCAGAGGTGGACGTGTGATCACTTGGGATGAATTACGTCAAGATTTTAGAGCTCATCGTATCCCTCAGAGCATGGTTGAAAGCAACCGTGAGGAATTCCGCAACCTGAAGCAAGGCTCTTTGTCTATCTATGACTATAACAAGTTATTTCAGAAGCTTGCCCGCTTTGCTAAGCAGGACGTCCCTGATGACAAGAGCGTGATATACCAGTTCAGGGTTGGTCTCAGGGAAGAAATTCAGCTAGCTCCTGTTCTCTTTGAGCCCTTGAGGTACGATGAGTTCTCCAACATGGCATTGAAGCAAGAGGCCACTCAACTGAGGTGTGATGCTTCCAAGAAGCGAGTCAGAGACACTACTCCTTCTTCCTCTACTCAAGTGGCCAAGCAGCAGAAGTATTGGCTTCCTCCTCCTCCGTTCCGTCAGCCGTATCAGCAGAAGAGCAAAGGTGGTAGTGGATCTTCCTATGCACCCAACCCTGGCTTTCAGAACAAGACTTCGTCTCAACCTCCAAGATCGAGTGCTCTGTATCACCGTCCGCTTTCAGAGGTCACGTGCAACAAGTGCCAACAGAAGGGTCACTATGCCAACAAGTGTTCCAACCAGAGGCGCCTTCCTCCTCCTCCTGTGAGATCGGCAAGTACAGTTGTGGTCAAGCATAACCCCAAGCACGCCAAGGTCTACTTGATGAACGCAGCTCAGGCAGAGGACTCGTCAGATGTCACCATGGGTAACCTTCCTATTAACTATATTCCTGCAAGAGTTCTTTTTGACACTGGTGCATCGCATTGTTTCATGTCGAGACCTTTTGCATCTAAGCATGATTTTGTTACTCAAGTGCTGTCGAAACCGCTGGCTATTGTCTCTCCGGCCCGTCAAATGACATCTCGTGTATGTGTTCCGGATGTTACGATCACTTTGAGTGACTATAAGTTCTTGTCCTCTCCAAATGTTCTTTGTGACTCGGATATTGATCTTATTCTCGGGATGGATTGGCTTTCTAAGCACAAGGCGCATCTTGATTGTGCTGCCAGGCAGATTCAATTGACTCATTCGTCTGAGGATGTAATTGTCTTTGCCGCTCGGGATAATACCATCCGTCTGTTTTCTCTTAATGAGAAGGGTGAACTGGATGCTATCTCGCAAATTCCAGTCGTTTGCGAATATCAAGACGTCTTTCCAGAAGAGCTTCCAGGAATGCCTCCACACCGGCCAGTTGAATTCGTCATCGATCTTGAGCCTGGCACGGAACCTGTGTGCAAGTGTCCTTACAAGCTCGGACCTGAAGAGTTGAAGGAGCTAAAGAAGCAACTCGATATTCAAGAGAGAATGGGTCTCATCCGGCCTAGTTCTTCTCCATGGGGTTGTGGCGTTCTTTTTGTGAAGAAGAAGGATGGAACGGACCGACTTTGTGTTGATTACCGTCCATTGAACAAGAAGACCATCAAGAACAAATACCCACTTCCCAACATCAATGAGCTGTTCGAATAACTCAAAGGTGCCCAAGTATTCTCCAAACTTGATCTCCATATGGGTTATCATCAGATTCGAATCCGTGAACAAGATATTCCCAAGACGGCTTTCAGGACAAGCTATGGTTCATATGAATACACTGTCATGTCTTTTGGCCTCGTCAACGCTCCTCCGATGTTCTCTCGCATGATGAACTTCATTTTCAACGCCTACACCAATGACTTCGTTTTGGTCTATCTCGACGACATTCTGGTTTTCTTGAAGAACAAGGAAGATCATGCCAAGCACTTGCGTTTGGTACTCGATAAACTGAGGGAACATCAGTTCTACGCCAAGTTCTCCAAGTGCGAATTTTGGCTCGATGATGTTCTTTATCTTGGTCATATCATCTCTGCCAAGGGCATTGTGGTGAATCCTAAGAAGGTGTCTGCAATTGTGAATTGGGAACCTCCTCAGAACGTGAAGCAACTCCGTAGCTTCCTCGGTCCCGCAAGCTACTGTCTGAAAGATTCGTTGAAAACTTTTCTAATATCGCGAAGCCTCTCTCAAATCTTCTCCAGAAGCACGTCAAGTACGTTTGGTCTCCGGAGTGTGACATTGCTTTCAACACTTTCAAAGATAAATTGATCACTGCTCTAGTTCTGACTCCGCCTGATGAATCCAAGCCATACGAGGTCTTTTGTGATGCCTCTCTCCAAGGTCTTGGCGCAGTGTTGATGCAAGAGAAGAAAGTTGTTGCTTATACCTCTCGTCAGTTAAAGCCCAATGAGAAGAACTACCCCACTCATGATCTCAAGTTGGCGGCAGTTGTGCATGCTCTTTTGACTTGGAGACATCTCTTATTGGGAAGAAAAGTGGACATTTTCACTGACCACAAGAGTCTCAAGTACATCTTCACTCAGCCTAATCTCAACCTCAGGAAAACTCGATGGGTCGAAATGATTCAAGAGTATAATCCGAGTATCGAGTATACTCCAGGCAAGGCCAATGTGATTGCTGACGCATTGAGCAGAAAGGCTTATTGCAACAGTCTGATTCTCAAGCCTTATCAACCCGAGCTTTGTGAAGCTTTCCGCAAACTTAATCTACAAGTTGTTCCTCAAGGTTTCCTCGCCAACCTTCAAGTCTCTCCTACCTTGGAAGACCAGATTCTCCAAGCTCAGCTTCTTGATGCTATGGTGAAAAAGGTGAAGATTGGGATTGCCAAGAGACAACCCAAGTACAAGTGCTACCGCCTTGATGACAAGGATACTCTCTTCTTCGAGGATCGTAGTGTTGTGCCCAAAGGTGACCTCCGTAAAGTGATCATGAATGAGGCTCACAATTCTCTCCTCTCCATCCACCCTGGGAGTACGAAGATGTATCAGGACCTCAAGCAGGCTTATTGGTGGACTCGAATGAAGCGCGAGATTGTGCAATTCATGAATGAGTGTGATGTCTACAGACGAGTGAAGGCAGAACACCAAAGGCCAGCTGGTCTCCTCCAACCTCTTGCCATTCTAGAATGGAAGTTTGACCACATTGAAATGGACTTCATGACTGGGTTTCCAAAGTCCAAGCGTGGCAATGATGCTATATTCGTTGTCATTGACAAACTCACTAAAGTGGCTCACTTTCTGCCTATCAAAGAGTCAATCACTGTAGCTCAATTGGAGGAACTCTATACCTCTCGAATTGCCTCTCTGCACGGTATTCCACAAGTGATCTCTTCAGACCGTGGCAGCATCTTTACCTCCAAGTTTTGGGATTCTTTTCAGAAGGCCATGGGCACCAACATCCGCTTCAGCACAGCTTTCCATCCTCAAACTAGCGGTCAAGTCGAGCGTGTCAACCAGATTCTTGAAGATATGCTCAGGGCTTGTGTGATCTCCTTCGGCATGAAGTGGGAGGATTGTCTTCCTTATGCTGAATTCTCCTACAACAAAAGTTTTCAAGCAAGTTCGGGCAAGGCCTCATTCGAAATTCTGTAAGGCAGGAAGTGCCATACCCCTCTCAACTGGTCCGAAACCGGTGAACGTTAGATTTTGGGTAATGACTTAATCACAGAGGCAGAGGAAATGTGCAAAGTCATTCGAGATAACCTCAAAGCAGCCCAATCCCGCTAGAAGAGGTACTATGATAGTAAGCACCGTGATTTGGCTTTTGAGATCGGAGATCATGTTTACCTCCGCGTCTCTCCTATGAAAGGTACTCGTCGCTTTGGTATCAGAGGGAAGCTTGCCCCCAGATATGTGGGACCTTTCAAGATCGTCAGCAAGAGAGGCGATCTCGCCTATCAACTCGAGCTTCCTTCAAACTTTGCAAATGTTCATGACGTGTTCCATGTCTCTCAGCTCCGAAAGTGCTTCAAGACTCCTGACCGCACCGTCAACTTCGAGGACATTGAGCTCCAAGAAGATCTCTCTTATCGTGAGCACCCAGTTGCTATTCTCGAAGAGACTGAACGCAAGACTCGCATCAAGTCAATAAAATTCCTCAAAGTCAAGTGGTCACACCATTCCGACCGTCAAGCTACCTGGGAACGCGAGGATCACCTCTGTTCTGAATACCCGGCGTTCTTTTAGTCCTAGATCTCGGGACGAGATCCTTTCGTAGTGGTGGAGTGTTGTAACACCCCGGATGTGACTTACCCATTATGTATGCCAACTCTTGCCGTTTCCGGCCTTAAGTTATTTTATTTTCTCGGGTTCGGGTTTTTGTCTCCATGTGTTGTCATCATTGTCATGCATCTCATATCATGTCATCATGTGCATTGCATTTGCATATGTGTTCATCTCATGCATTCGAGCATTTTCCCCGTTGTCCGTTTTGCATTCCGGCGCTTCATTCTCCTCCGGTGGTCTTTTCTACCTTTCTTTCGTGTGTGGGGATTAAACATTTCCGGATTGGACCAAGACTTGTCAAGCGGCCTTGGTTTACTACCGGTAGACCGCCTGTCAAGTTTCGTACCATTTGGACTTAGTTTGATGCTCCAACGGTTAACCAAGGGATCGAAAAGGCCTCGTGTGTGTTGCAGACCAACACCCCTCCAAGTTGGCCCAAAACCCACCTAAACCCTCTCCATCATCTAGAGCGTTCGATCACGATCGCGTGGCCGAAAACCGCACCTCATTTGGACTCTCCTAGCTCCCTCTATGCCTATATATACCTCCAACTTTCCAAATCTCGGATCCCCTCCTCGAAACCCTAAAAAAATATCTGCTCCGTCGCCGCCGGACACGTCCGGATGGAGCCGGACGTTGTCCGCCGCCGCCATCGACCAATCCCGCGCTGCCACCTGTCCCGGGCGGGCGCCCACATCGCCGCCGCCGCGCCGGCCCACCCGAGCCCGCGGGAGGCCCCTGCGGCCCAGCTTCGTCCGCCGCCGCCCGCCTGCTTCTTCCTCGCTGCCGGATCCTCCCTCGCCCTACGCCATCCGCCAGCGTCCGATCACTGCCGCGCTGGGGTGCCATCCCTGGCAAGCCGCCCCGCCTCCACCGACGCGTCGCCGCGCCTTCCACCGCCGCCGCCTCGCTGCGGTTGACCGCCCCCGTCGCCCACTCCGGCCTCCTCCTCTCCCTCGTCTCCAGCAAGCCCCCGACGAGCTCCGCCGCAGCAGCTACAGTTCCGGCCGGCGGACATCGGGAAGCGTACCACCGGATCTCAGATCTAGATCCCGTTTGGGTTGACTTTCTCCCGAAACCTGGCTCATATTGCCATGTTCATGGGGCTGTAACTTTGCATCCGTAGCTCCGTTTTGGGCATATAGCATATCAAAATGTTCGTCTCAGAGATTACATCATTTCATTACACTGCATCATTTTCATTTGAGTTCATCTTGATGCCCGAAATGCTATTAGAAGAGTGCTACTTGAGATAATTGTCAGATCTGCTGCTCCATTTAGATATTTGTTATTTTCGCCATGATTATTGTGTGCATGATATGCCCATGAGCTCTACATATGTTTTGTTAAGGGTTTTGCCATCTTTCCAGAGGTGCAACCCATATATTTTTGTGATGTGTGTGGTGACTAGCACAAACTTGCAAAGTGAGGCATTTGGTAATGCTGATTTCAGGGACTTAGCATTTCCACTAAGTCCTTGACCTGTTTATCTCATATTGCCTTATGTTCATGTTGTTTCCTAGTGATCTGTGCCTCTTTTGAGGATGATCAGTAAGGATGTTTTGTTAATCTTGTGGTTCTCTATCCATCCATGTATTTAGTTTGCATTTATGGAGCACCCTAGCTTGAGTCAATCGAGCTCTACTTTTGTCATTTCGTGAATCTGGGCAGATTGTCTACTTGTTAGCGATTTTGCCGATGATGTTGTAGTTGATCCGTGCAGGCTATGATGTTGTTCTTGCCATGTCTAGCTTGTATTTTGTGTATTCTTGATGGTTGTATGCTTAGATTATCTTGACTTGCTCTGTAGTGAGTGCATCGAGCTCGTAAACATGCCTACTTGATATCTATTTTCAGCATGCCCTAGTTTTCACTAAGTCTGAAATCTGTTTGTCAATTGCATTTTTGCCATGCTTGTTTGAACCTGTTAATGGATGAATTGGCCGTAGCTCAGTGCTTGACTTTTGTTAAGCATCATGAATGCATCCCTGCCATGTATTTTGATGCCTTGTTTGAGTGCTGTAGCATGTTCATCTTATTGCATTTAGATGGCTACTTGCTGTAAATCGCAGAACGTGGTCATTTTTGAATTGCTTGCCATTTCCAACCCGTAACTCCGATTTCGGCGTTCTTTATATCGTTTTCAAGCGATGTCATCTCATCTTTCCAATGGCACACTTGGATTTCCAAGTTGAGGCCAGGTTCATGCATCCCTTTTCAAATCTTGCATATGCATCCCGCATCGCATCCCGCTTAGCATACCATCTTTGCATCATATTGTTTGAGCCTTGCACGTGGTTGATTGTGTCCTTGTTGCTTGTTTGTCTTTTTTGGGTAGAGTTGGGAGACGAGTTCTCGAACGAGGAGCCCGTTGAGTTTGCTTTCGAGGATCCAGTCAACTCTGACAACTTTGCAGGCAAGATGATCATACCCTCGAAATCACTACTATCTTTGCTATGCTAGATGCTCGCTCTTTTGCAATGCCAATGCTACGATGCCTACCACTTGCTTTCAAGCCTCCCAAATTGCCATGTCAAACCTCTAACCCACCATGTCCTAGAAAACCGTTGATTGGCTATGTTACCGCTTTGCTCAGCCCCTCTTATAGTGTTGCTAGTTGTAGGTGAAGATTGGAGACCGTTCCTCGTTGGAACATTATTTACTTGTTGGGATGTCATTATATTGCCATGTTATCTTAATGCATCTATATACTTGGTAAATGGTGGAAGGCTCGGCCTCTCGCCTAGTGTTTTGTTCCACTCTTGCCGCCCTAGTTTCCATCATATCGGTGTTATGTTCCCGGATTTTGCGTTCCTTACGCGGTTGGGTGATAATGGGAACCCCTTGATAGTTTGCCTTGATTAAAGCTTTTCCAGCAATGCCCAACCTTGGTTTTACCATTTGCCACCTAGCCTCTTTTTTCCTTCGGGTTTCTGGAGCCCGAGGGTCATCTTATTTAAACCCCCCGGGCCAGTGCTGCTCTGAGTGTTGGTCCAACCTAGAGCCCCTTGCAGCGCCACCTCGGGGAAACTCGAGGGTTGGTTTTAGTTGTACGGATTGCTTATTTGAGTGTACCCCGAGAACGAGATATGTGCAGCTCCTATCGGGATTTGTCGGCACACTCGGGCGGTGTTGCTGGATTTGTTTTAACCTGTCGAAGTGTCTTGAAGAACCGAGGTACCGAGTCTGATCGGAATGTCTCGGGAGGAGGTCTATTCCTTCGTTGACCATGAGAGCTTGTCATGGGCTAAGTTGGGACTCCCCTGTAGGGATTTGAACTTTCGAAAGCCGTGCCCGCGGTTATGGGCAGATGGGAATTTGTTAATGTCCGGTTGTAGATAACTTGAACCTTAATTTAATTAAAATGAATCAACTGAGTGTGTTACCGTGATGGTCTCTTCTCGGCGGAGTCCGGGAAGTGAACACGGTGTTGGAGTAATGCTTGCGCAGGTTGTCCTCTAGTTTCTCGCTCGCGCTTTGCCTCCTCGTCTCGCTCTCTTTTGCGAACAGGATAGCCACCATGTATGCTAGTCGCTTGCTGCAGCTCCACATAATTACCTTGCGTTACCTATAAGCTTAAATAGTCTTGATCGCGAGGGTGCGAGATTGCTGAGTCCCTGTGGCTCACAGATTACTATTAAACCAGATGCAGGGCCTGATGATTCCGCTCCAGGTGACGCGCTTGAGCTCAAGTGGGAGTTCGACGAGGACTCTCAACGATACTATGTTTCCTTTCCTGATGATCAGTAGTGGTGCCCAGTTGGGGTGACCGGTACCGTATCGCATGTTGGGTTATCTTTTATTTTGGCGCCGTAGTCGGGCCATGAGTGTTTGGATGATGTAATGTTATTTATGTACTTGATTAACGTGGCGAGTGTAAGCCAACTATGTTATCTCCCCCTTTTATTATCTATATTACATGGGATGTTGCGAAAGATTGCCTAACTTGCGACATATGCCTTCAATGCGATTATGCCTCTAAGTCGTGCCTCGACACGTGGGATATATAGTCGCATCGAGGGTGTTACATACCTTTGCTTAAATATCTACAAGGGTTGGATGAAGAGCAACAACCAAGCGGTTCAAGCAAAGAAGTATCAGCCAAAAGGAAGAGGGACAAGGACGAAGTCGAAGACGTGGACGAGGACTCCGAGTAAGGTGGCAATGTCGTTGCTCATGGTGGCTCTAATGCAGTGTCTACCGGAATAGTTGCAAAGTTTAATTTCAGGTGTGCTTAATTTAATTTGAGGGGTGTGTTGTGCTGAGCCCCCAGCAGAACTATTTATGTTTCTTCTCGTTACTTTAACTCTTTAGTACGTACATACTAGTATTTCTTACATTTCATCTTTTAGTTGGTATAGTACTACCACTCGTTTCTTCACATTATATACGTACAATATATATGGCCAACATCATATAGCCAGCAGTTTAGTTGTCAAAGAATTTCAGGGTGCTTAGTTTTGTCAAAGAATTCCAGGATGCTAAGAGGGTGCATGGATCCAAGGGACTTATTCTAGTCTGACTAAAAATAGTCTCTTTAAGAGGCTAAAGTTCCAAGCACCCCTGACTAAAGAGGGGCTAAAACTAGTCTTGAGACTAAAAAAATTTAGAGAATAATTATTTTGAAGAATTATTTAGAACTTTTAGAGAATAATACATATTGTTGATTCACTTGGTAAATATTCAGTCCAGAGTAAATACAAGAAAAAATTAGCAACAGAAACTTCATGTACAGAAGAACAAATAATTTTGGTAAGGTATTTCTCCCGGCAGTTAACCGATGCAACTTGCATAAAACATGACAGTTCATATACAGAAGGGACAAGCAGAGCAATGACCAGTTAAAAAATGGGTGCTAAAACTGTAAAACAAAAATAAGATAGAAGAGTAGGAAACAGGGAATCTAAATTGAGCACAATTAGAATGAAGTGCAATACTAAACAAGCCATACCTGAGCAAGCAAAACCACATAGAGTGTAACACAAGATTGTTACTTAAAAAACTTTCAATGGTGCATGATATGGCATAAAGACATCTGGCAGTCTCATGAACATGTATAAGGTGCAACTAATGATTTAGAGAATCCGCTTTCATAAATTATAATGGGTGAGAGAGTCACAGATCTAAACAACTACAAGAAATAATTGAATCCAAGACTTATTACCTAGCCAGCTTCGTTCTGGTCGTGTTGCCGCCTTCGGAATGGACTTATAATCCACTTCTACCTACATATATAGAAGCATTGACTCTTAAGCAATCAACCATAATATTCATTGGTAAATAACTAAATAAAATCACAATATCATAAGCTTACATGCTTAGGCCTTGTACATAGCTTTCCACTGGACATAGAACCGACCGAAGAATCACTTGCTTGCTCGTGCCCTTCAATCTATGACCCTGTCCATCTCTATCTTCAGGCATAGCCAATTTCTACAGGATCTTGGTTTTGAACAGGGACGAGTCTGTTCAATGCAAACGAAAAAGTTGCAAGTTGTAACTGCACTCAACATATCCTATCCAATAAATTTAGATGTAATAAAATCAGGATTGAACGGCAAACCTTTTTTTGGTGTGATCCTGGAAATAGACTATTTGGATTCAGATTTGCTTAATGCATTCTCTTCGTCCAAATCATTTCAAGCCTCATTCGTAGGCCTGAATTAATTGATACACGGTCACAACAGACTCCCAAATCCCAGAGATTATAATCTTCAGTGACATAAGAAAAAATCTATATGGTGCACTGACTATATAGTAGAAGAGAGGAACTGCATGTGCCGTTTACCAAAATAAATTCGACTGATTGTTGTATCAAAAGTCAGTTAACGATGCCATGTTTTTTTGTATTTCTTTTGGGTAACGGTAGTTCTACTTTCAACTTGTTTCAGCGGATACATATGTTCTATTTTTACAAAGTGATAGAAATGCTTGTTCGTGAAGGGGAAGAAGAGAAGAGGGATGAGAAGAGGATCCAAATTACATACCTTATGATTAAGATTGAACCACACAGCAAAATCACACAATCCTTATACCTATATGTCTGAATGAACTAGAACTTCTGTACGAATCAGATCAGATCAATAAGGCATGTTACTTCACAAATCCATAGTCTATAGTGCAGCTCTAGCAACTTCTGATCAATTGAACATAAACATCAGGACCTAAGTATCTAGCATCTAAGAGGAGAACTAACATAGAAGCAAGCAGGGAAAACTATTAATTCCACAGAGATACAGAGGCATGTATGAACTTAATCATGTTTGTAAGATGATGAAATCAACTCCATGGCCAATAAACCCAGTCTGTTCCACCCTGAACTGAGCATCAATTCTGAAAGCACTCATCCTCTGCTATCACTCCCTCCATATTTACACATAAAGAAACACTAATTAACCATGGCCACTTTCCAAAATATTTTATCCGAACAGCTGGACAAGTGTTGAAAAATCAGCGGGCATCGTGTGCTGCAGAGGATGACCACACATGGAGAAGGAGGGAGGGAGGGGAAGGAGGAAAGATTACCCAAACAGCTGCTCGGCCCCGGCCTCCCATGTCCGCTCGCCTCCTCAAGTACCTCAGGGACAAATCCCCCTCCTCCATTGCTTTCCCGTGACCCCGCCCTACTCCTCCCTATGCCTCTCAATCTCGTTGGCATGGCGGTCGAGCCGACCTCGGCGGGCTAGATGTGGCCCGTCGGCGGGCAAGACTCCCGCACCGTCGGCGAAGCAGGCACCAAGCAGCTCGAGGAAAAATCTACACCATGGGAGCAACAGGGGGAGGGGAGCCGTTGTGCTTCGGATGCCGCGCACCATGGGGAGGGACGCCGCGGTGCTGCCCGGGGAGACAACGCTGGGTTGCGGCAGAGTGTGTTTGGGGGGAGCGGCATTGGTCGAGGAGGAAGCAGCGAATGGTTCTCGGTGGTGGATGAGGATGGTTCTACGGTGAGGCAATGGTCGGGGAGAAAGTCGGCGCTCCGGTGAGTTGGTAGTGGCAGCGGCGGCGGTGGTTGGGGTGAGGTTCGATTTGGTTAGGGTACGATTTGGGCATAATTTTGGAATGGTTTGAGACGAGTGGTCGATAGAGAAGAGTTCGGGAGTTAGTGGGTCGTAGCTTAGTTCTCCCGCGCATTAAAGCCCAATAAGTTTTACTCGCTGGCTCACACCATGATGGTTCGGCAGTTAGTGGGCCGTAGCTTAGTTCTGCCGGTAGAAAACGTGTCGTCCGTAGTAGGAATCATCCGGGGCAGTTCATATGCCCTGGTAGATAAACTTCTACTAGCAGTTTATCAGCCCACAGTCACTAGCGCCAGCAGTAATATAATCCCCGACAGATTATTTGCCCCTGATAAGGTATTTCTCCTGGCAGTTAACTGCCCCTAATCAAGTGTTGTGGGGTAGTGGCTCTCGCTCTTGCTCTTGCTTGCAATGCTGCTCCGATTTAGCTACACTTCACTCCGATGCCGCCGGGGTGAAGGAAGAACCAGCTGCAGCGGGGAGGGGGGCTCGCCGGAGAGGTACCCCACTATCTATCTTAGGGTTCAGGATGGGGGGCGGTGGTAGCCGGTGGTGGCGGGGCGTTGGCGGGGCGGTGGCGTGGGGATCGCCGGAGAAAAAGCTCGGCACAGGGGGGCCTAGAGGGATGGCCGGGGTGGCGGCTGACCGGCGGTGGGGAGTGTTTTCGGGGCAGACGGGACGGCGCACCGCCGGCCGTGAGCGGCGGGGGGCTGCTGTTTGGCCGGCTCAGGGGGGTGGAGGTTGAAGATGAACCATAGGCCCTTGATTTCGTATCCAACGGCTGCAAAATTGACTGACCAGAGATGAAAAAGTTAGCCGACCGACGTGTAGCCTCACCTTGCTAGTGTGTTCAGTTTCGACAGCAAAATTCAGTTTCGACGGCAAAATTCAGTTTCTACAGTTAAGTTCAGTTTCGACAGTTAAGTTCAGTTTCGACAGTTAAATTTAGTTTCGACAGTTAAGTTCATAGATGAGCGGCTAATGTATTTTACATCTAGCACTTTGTGGTTATGTATTTTACGTCATGTATTGGAGATGCTATTAGAATTCCACTCAGGTTAATGTTGTTCGTTGTCTCTCTTGTCCTACTTCAGCCTCGGCGTCGTACAACTCACCGGAGCTGCTCCAACAACGAAACCCTCCATCACAGCGGAGCAGTACCTTGGGCTCCATGTCCAGACGCCTAAAATCTTCTTCCCCTCCTCCGACAGCCAAGTCAGCCGGAGCATCGTCACCGGCCAACCCAATCACGCTGAGATCAACATGGCTTCGCCAAAGAGGTTGTACACTTGTTGCATCTCTTTTTTACTCTACATGTTATATATATTGTCCACTGAGCACTCGTAGTAACGGGAAATATGATTATTTTATCCTACTATATGACAAGCAGTGAGGTACCAGGCAACTTAGCTATCCGTGATGGACTCTCTTAAACACCATCATTATTTATCTCTGCGCGTTTGAGCTATGCATTTGTCGATGGGCCTGGGAGTTGAGCTAGTATGGCAGTGGCCTGGGTCGAAAGTAATAGAAGTAGCACAAAAACATTTTTTTAGTGTAGGATTTTCCTTGCTCAAGCCTACCTACTAGAATCGACAGTGCTTGAAAGGAAAAGTGAATGAAAAACATCGGAATTAGAAAGTTTCCTATGGTACTACTTTTCATAAATTTGGTGCAAAGGAATGGAGCAAAGGAAAACTCTAGGATTTATTGCTTTAGTGTCTCCTTGAAAGAAAAACCGTATGAATTCTAATTTCCACTTCTCCTCCTTTTCATATTCCTATTCATCAAGCACAAGACTAAGAGATAGTAGCATAATAGCATTATAACCGTACATTTTCTTGTGGTTTGACTTAATCTCACCATGCTTTTTTGCATCATGTGATCTTCCAATTGTTGTGAATCAAACACCCAGATTGGTAGAAATCTAGTGTTTTTAAATTATCTGTTTTCCACGTGCATTCCTATCCTATTCCTGTCTATTTCCTATCCCTCCATTGTTAGAATCCTCAAATTCAAACAAGCCCTTACTCAATTACTTCTGTTACAGATATGTGTTAAAGAAAACCTTGTGTGGTTTGTCCTGCTCCTGCGGCGCTGTGTTCCACCCCAGCTCAGCTGCTCCAACGACGGAAGGGTTCACCACAGCAGGGATCCGCTCTCCAGACTGTCTTTCACCACCTCAGATCTTCTTCCCCGCCACTGGCAACCACGGCAAATGCATTACCATCATCAACTGAGCAGATGACCTTGAGGACTACACGGGTCCGCAAGGGAGGTCGCACTCTTCCGTGTCTGCTTACGTTATGCGTCGCTTAATATGATGACATGCTACATTATCGTCGTGTTCACCTATTAGACTCCGAGTCAGGTCCAAACTAATGCTGAAACTTGAGTTTTTAAATGGTTGTGGGGTACATATTGGGGCAGCAATTAGTACTATCTGTCTACTGTCTGGTTAATCTCCGGTGTCTACTATGAGTTTCATGTTGGGTGCAAACAAACATTAAAGGATCCATTATCTGTATTTTTTAACTAAAGCTATTATCTGCCTGCTATCATTGGTTTTGGGTCTATCCACAGTTTGCTACCATCACTCTGGATTTGTGCATGCACTCCTTACATAATCTCACTATGTTTTATTCCGATGCATGCCAGTTATTATACACAATGGAACTGATCATGTAGAGCAAAAGAGACGAGCATTTAGGATCGTAATCAAGAGGAAGATAACTGTCATGAGGGGGATTCAGAAGGAGAAGACCACTCCTATTTACCTCATGAGGTGTTCGCTCTAACTTGGCATGCTGATGTTGGTAGCATATGGTGCCTCGCATTGCTTACTGTATACATTAAAGATGTCATCTCCTTAGTTTAGACATGCTTTCTGTCGATGCCATCTATTTAGTTTCTTTATTGTATATGTGAATCATGCAATGCCATCTTGTCTAGCCAGGCATTATATATGTGAATTTTGCAATGCGACCCTGGTTAGCCAGTCATCTTATATGTGAATTATATCATGCCATCATTTTTTTATTACGTGTTAAATTTGTCAACAATTTTAGTACATTCAATTACTCTTCCAGTGCATCAGCCATTTGGCACGGTCATGGAAAAATCTGGAGTGGAAACAAGGTCTTCAGAGCAGACAATGCTATCTGATGAAGCGCATGTCTTGCTGGTTACCGAAAGCTCCTCAGAGGAGGATTCAGAGACAGATGGCC
>NC_041388.1:202925782-202990863 GCF_002162155.2 Triticum dicoccoides | reverse complement strand
TTGCATTGCTATGTCATTTGCTTAGTTTAGACATGCTTTGTTTGAATGCCACCTGTTTAGTGTCTAATTACCATATATGTGAATTATGCAATGCCATCTTGTGGCAAGACATTATATATGTGAATTATGCAATGTTATCTTGTTGCAAGGCATTATGTATGTGAATTATGCAATGCCATGCTGTTTAGGCAAGCATCATATATGTGAATTTTATCATGCCGTCCTTTTTTTGTATTTCTCATTGCTTTTGTCGACAATGTTTGTATATTCAACTGCTCTTCCTGTGCATCAGCCATTTGAATTGGTGATGGAGAAATCTAGAGTGAAAACAAGGTCTTTAGAGCAGATAATGCTACCTGCTGAAGCAGATATCTTGCTGGTTACAGATAGCTCTTCAGAGGAGGATTCAGAGGCAGATAACCAGTCCTATTATCCCCCTAAGGTGTATGCTCAAACTTGGCAGGGTTATATTACTCATATAATGCATATGTTGTATTGCAATGCTTAGTTTTTACATCATATACACAATATTGAATGCCATCTCCTTAGTTGACACATCATATATGTGATTGCCCTCTGCTCACTTCCTTAGTATATAAATCATATATTTGAAGTATGTCATGCCATGATGTTTACATAGACAGCATATATCTGAATTATGGCATGCCAACCCATTTTCTAAAGACATAATATAGTTATATCATCTCATCCTGTTTACATAGTCATCGTATTTAAATTATGTCATTCTATCCGTGAATTATATCATGCCATCATGTTTCCATCGACGGCATGTTTGTGATTTATGGCATGCCAACCACTCTAATAGACACATCGTATAGTTATATCATGTCATCCTATTTACATAGTCATCATATTTTGAAGTATGTCATTCTATCCTGTTTAGTTAGCCATCATACATGTGAAATTGTGTCATGCTATCCTGTTTAATTAGCCATCATATATGTGAAATTATGTCCTGCTATTTTGTTTGCTTAGACAACATAAATGAGAATTATTTCGTGCCCTGTTTTCTTCCCTACTCTCCATTGCACCTGTCTATCTTACAATGTCTGTACATTCAACTACTTTTCTTGTTTATCAGCCATTTCAATTGGAGGGAGTGATGGCAATATCTGTGGGAGTAAAAACACGGTCTTCAGAAAAGATCGTGCTACCGGTTGATGCAGATAGAACCACGGTTGTACTTGCCCAAGAACCAGCCCCACCACATATAACCCACACTCATGCAGATTGTACCCCTACCCAGTTGGACAGAGAACCAGCTACACCCCTTCTAACCCCAACCCCAACAGATAGACACCCAGTTCCCGTTGACACAGCACCGTCTCCACCACAGAGCACCCAAACACGAGCAGTTAGTAAGGCAACTGCAGTGCCCAAATCACGAGGACCACCACTCGGAACCCGAAGTCAACGCTTAAAGCAGAAGAAGAATTGTTCTCAGGTCAAGTTCCGTAGCTATGGTTCATACTACTTTGCTCTTGCATCACTGTATTTACTGATACCAACTAATTTCAAATTTGAAGGATGCAATTGAAACTCCAATGGCGCAACAGGTATGTTTTAAACCTGTTTCTTCAACGTGTTTGGCTGTTTGCCGTTGTAACTTACTCTATGTTGATTTCAGTTTCAATTGAATAAACAATTATGTTCTCATGCCATGCATATTACAAGTGTTGTTATTGCTATGTAGTTTCCCACACTTATATTCTGTCTATGCTGCTTTGTCTTAAATAGATATGATTCGAACTGTATCTATCTTGATTTGGCAACATAAACTAGAATTATATAGACAATACAGTGACCATACTAGATAGATATATGTTTGTTTCATGCTGTTATCCTGTCCACCTTACTACTGAACTGGTTTACCGAAATGAGTTTCATATACTACATTGTAAACCTGAGATGTGTTTGTTTGTTTCTCTTTTAGAACGCGGATAAAATATTGGAGAAGAGTACCCTATTATGCAATGGTAAAGGAAGTAATGCAGATAAGGTTCAAGATAGTGAGACATCCCTGTTGGTCTCCAAGAAAGCTGATAAAAACTATATTGAAGACACTGAGACAACCCCAAAGTCATGTCTTGATGTAGTGTTCGAGTTACTAGCTACCACTGCTGGCACCAGCTCTTCGAACTCATTGCCTGAATCAGTTCGGCTTCTTGAGTCTCAACTTCAAGTTGAAAGACATCAATCAGATGTTATGCGACAGGAAGCCGAAGGACTGAGGAAGTCCCTGCAGAATTCAGATGCATACTTCCTGGTGCAACAGCAAGCGCTGGAGGACTTAAGCGCCAAACAAGAGAAAGTTAATAAGCTTGCTAAGCATCTTGCCAGCATTATGGGTACCCAGGATATTGTTTCTTGAGCTCTTCTGAAGTGGTTTCAGTTCTGGACTTATTTTGCTGCGGCGTTTATATGCTGTTGTGTTCCCTATATTTGCACTGGTGGCGAACTTTGATGCCCAGTGGATGTAATACGTGTAATAGTCGTGATAGCCTAGTGTAAGTTGCTTGCTTATTTATTTCCTTGTTGTCCTGTTTATTTGTTTTCTTGTAGTCAGTGTAGTTCTTTTTCTGCGGTTTGCTAGTGGCTGCAATAACCTATTTTTTAAAACTAGGCCACAATAACCATGGGCTAATATTTATTGTAGTGACACTGGGCCTCCTATGGGCCGCAGAAACAGTGGGCCTTCTACGGGCCCTATAAACAGTGGGCCTTCTATGGGCCATAGAAACAGTGGGCCTTCTATGGGCCGTAGAAACAATGGGCCTTCTACGGGCTGTATCATCAATGGGCCTTCTACGGGTCGTATCATCAATGGGCCTTATACGGGCCGTATGATTGATTGGCCAAACATGGGCCACACAGACCGCATTCTGGCCGTAAACGGGCTAGAGATGGAATCGTCCGTTCATGGGCCGACCATAACGGGCCATCGTTAATAGGCCGTATTTGATGACACTATGAAAACGGCCCAACGTATTAACGGACCACAAATGGGCCGACTGTAACCACGGGCTGAATTTGGCCCACAAGCAGAAAATGACAGTAACGGGCCGTAAGTAAACGAATGCTGGAAATGAGCCCAAGAATAAATGGGCTCTGAGAAGGCCGAAAGATAACATGGGCTGGAGACGACTCAATGGAATAACGGGCCGTTAATGGGCATAAAGTGATACACTGTTCATTATGGTCCAGTTTCACCACGGGCCGTTAATGGGTTTAAAGTGATAAACTGTTCATTACGGGCCAGTTTCACCACGGGTCGTTAATAGGCCAACAGTTACATAGGGCCTCATATGGGCCGAAAGACGTCATGGGCCATACATGGGCCAGAAGTGAAAACGGGCTGGAATCATATTGTATGGTCTAGATGACGCTACTGGGCCTAATTTGGATAGGGAGTAACGGGCCTTGGGGTAGCGGGCTGTAAATGGGCTATATGCGAATAGGCCGTTAACAGGCTTTCCATGGGCCGGCCCACCACCTTTTGACCAAGTCAAACGGGCCGGCCTTTTCACAGGAATGGGCCTCTGCTGGGCCGTGCCACGTGTCAACGTATCATAGGCACCTTCTATCCAATGAGTGGATGACATCTGTCCCGATGATGAGCCGACACGTGTTTCCTCCAGCCAATGATGATTTTACACATGGAAAATCCCCATTGGTCGGGGCTGTTAACGGGTTATTGGATCCAAAAACCTGACCCGATAGCTTAACGGCGTTCCGTTACGGTCGATGCCACGTGTCAGTCACCCTTGACGAAAGCACTTCTGTGACGCGCGATTTATCATCATGGAAGTGGACACTTCCGTGATGATAATTTTGGTAATGTCATGGAACACTTCTACAACAGCACAGGTATGACTATCTTGATTCTCTCATAAATTTTTCATGGATGTACATGCATCACAAAAAACGTGACCTACTGTGACAAACACGTATCATCACGGAAGTGTATTTTTTTGTAGTGGATGTTTGGTAGCACACAAAGTGTTCCTCCGGTACTCGGGAGTTGCATAATCCCATAGTCATAGGAACATGTATAAGTCATGAAGAAAGCAATAGCAACAAACTAAACGATCATCGTTCTAAGCTAACGGATGGGTCAAGTCAATCACATCATTCTCTAATGATGTGATCCCGTTAATCAAATGACAACTCATGTCTATGGTTAGGAAACATAACCATCATTGATTCAACAAGCTAGTCAAGTAGAGGCAAACTAGTGACACTTTGTTTGTCTATGTATTCACACATGTACTAAGTTTCAGGTTAATACAATTCTAGCATGAATAATAAACATTTATCATGATATAAGGAAATATAAATAACAACTTTATTATTGCCTCAAGGGAATATTTCCTTCACACATTAGTAGCCAAAACTCACAACGAAATAGTATGATACCCATACATAAGATCAACATGTTAATGCATCTCAATGATTCACAGATGATATACAAATATATAGCTCCAAAATGAAAGATCTACAGAAAACATCTGTTCTTCCTACTAACATGGATGCTTCTCTGGGCCAACATTCAGTACAAAGTGGAAGACAAATTTGTTTGTCAAGTCTACAATTCCTCTTGCAAATGTAAGTGGTTTCACCAACAGCTAGAACCATGAGAATGAACCACACATGATGGAGGAACATCCACTGCAATATGATTTGGTCTTCTCTCGATCACACGTCGAGACTATTTTAGGAATACAAACTTTAACTTAGGCAAAATGATGCCCACTGTATAATTAGACCAAAGCAATCAACCACCTAGTGTTGACCAATAAATAGTACAATACTACTTTTGTGCAGTGCATGAGGTGACTATCCAATCTTTCCATGTCTATTTTCAAATGGCACTACATCCAGTGACTATACTATTCTCTTCTGCAGTTCTACCAAAATTGCGGTCACTTTGTTTGCTTGCCAAATAGCAACGGGCAGACATCTGTCTGCAAAAATATCAAGCGGCTAGTAAACATATACCCCACCTTGTATTTTCGGTTTGAACATGTCTCTTCCGCTTAGCATCTCTCATGTTTTGCACTTGACAATTTGATACTATCATGTTTTGACATAGACAATTTTGTACCAAATTGATTTGCTTGTATAGAGCAGAAATAAAGCACCTATTCTTCATTGGACCAAGGATATCCATGTTCCGAGTGATGGAAGAGGTGAAATCGATACAACCGAAATTGAGCAGCCAATCATTGAATCATGTCCTGCACCTCCAATGTAGGTCCACCCTGCCAATAAATTCACATGCAAATCACTAATACTACAATCTAATGACAGTACAAAAAGAGTAGCGAGATAGTATCAAACCATGTAGCCTCGTAGTGAACAGCTCATAGTGCCACCAATTGGATATAACGGTTTGGTAGAAAACATGCTCCTAATGCTGAACCATTTGGACTTTTTGTGCAGGTCCACTAAAATCGAGCATCCATGTTTGCATAGATATAGAAAGTGTGATTACTATAAAAGTGGCACTAGTTGAAGTATAGACTCACAAAAATAAGCATTCCAATTTCTTAATGGGAAAAGGTAACAAGACTGTTTCTAACCACCTGTTTGACGGAATAAATAAGGCAAAAACGGCTGATGTCAGGAAGGCATACATACTATTTTGTGAAAAACTGAACCATTTCTGACCTTTCCTCTTATTTTGAGAATATTTTGTGCAGTTCAACTAAAATAAAATGCCATCACCACCTTGACAATTCAGTGATACTATACAAACAGAAATGACTTAACATTACATCATGATGTCAAGTATGTAATCGACAGGCATTAGAGACAAACATACAGACCTCCTCCGATAACATAATGAACATTAATTTTAACAAAGGTGTGACTAGCTTTACCGGGATAATTTGAGAGAACTCTACACCCTCTATTCCTTAATATAAGATGTTTTCGCAGTTCAATTTAATGTACCCAAACATCTAGTATTTAGAAAAATAGGTAGTGGTTTTCCTGAGCACGTATCTGGGAAAGCTCGCCACACTTTAGATATGACCATAGCTAATGCAACACCATTCAAATTGTAGAAATATACACTAATCCAGTGGCTAGTGCAATAGTAGAGTATTTTTTTTATTATGGGGTACAGTACAATGGTTTTACTGAAAAGATTTCCATAAGCTAGCACTGGAAGATTTCTATAAGGATTAACAATACAAAATGTGAAGGTAACAAGTTTCAGCATTGGTATACTAGCTGTGCAACAACATTAAACCTAATACAAAAGTCTGAAGGTAACTAGCATTATTAACTAATGACAGCATAAAAAAATTGCAAACCATGTACCTTCACGGTAAATATCATTTTGAACTCGATTGGACCTCAAAATTGCTATCCCAATCTTGATAATCGATCAAACATAAAAACTTGATTGAACGAATCAAGAGAACAGCTGGAGGAGGAGGTGCCCACTCTTGACCATTCCTCTTGTCTTCATAATATTTTGTGTACTTTAACCAAAATAAAATGACATATGCGCCTTGGAATTTTGGTGACACTGTACAAAAAAATTGACTTCTCTCATGAAAGTGAGGTATGTAATCTATAAGCATTAACAGTGCAAAAATCTGAAGGTGGTAACAAGTTTCATCGTTGGTATACTGGCTAGGCAACAACATTAGAATGCCTTAGCTAAAAAATCTTTAATACATCCACAATCAACAGCTAACCCTGAAATAATTCAGTGACATTAAATGGCATTGCTTAAATTTATCGGTGGCATTAGACTGAGTGCGGCATTAGTTAAATGTGGCATCACTTTAGCATTAGCATTGCTTGACTTTACCACTTGCGTTATACTAACAGCAAAAAAGTGGCAATAAGAGCATGGGAGGCCTATTCGGACAGTGGGTGAACCAGTACATTGTACCTCCATGGACGCATAGAGTGGTGAGGGAGGTATGTGCTACCTCTTGAGCATGCATTGGTTTTCCCTTGAAGAGGAAAGGGTGATGCAGCAAAGTAGCATAAGTATTTCCCTCAGTTTTGAGAACGAAGGTATCAATCCAGTAGTAGATAACACGCAAGTCACCTAGTACCTGCACAAACAATCAAGAACCTCGCAACCAACGTGATAAAGGGGTTGTCAATCCCTTCATGGTCACTTGCGAAAGCGAGATCTGATAAAGATAGTAAGATAAATATTTTTGGTATTTTTGTTCGATAGATTAGAAAGTAAAGATAGAAAAATAGTAAATGAGATGCGATGTAACTAAAAAGAGATGCAATACAATAAGAAAGAGACCTGGGGTCATAGGTTTCACTAGTGGCTTCTCTCATGATAGCAAGTATTACGGTGGGTGAACAAATTACTACCAAGCAATTGATAGAAGAGAGCATAGTTATGAGAATATCTAGGAAATGATTATGAATATAGGCATCACGTCTGTGTTAAGTAGACCGAAATGATTCGGCATCTTCTACTATTACTCCACACATCGACCGCTATCGAGCATGCATCTAGAGTATTAAGTTCATAAGAACAGAGTAATGCTTTAGGCAAGATGACATGATGTAAAGGGATAAACTCACGCAATATGATATAAACCCCATCTTTTTATCCTCGATGGCAAAAATACAATATGTGCCTTGCTTCCCCTACTGTCACTGGGAAAGGACACCGCAAGATTGAACCCAAAGCTAAGCACTTCTCCCATTGCAAGAAAGATCAGTCCAGTAGGCCAAACTAAACCGATAATAAGAAGAGACTTGCAAAGATATCAAACCAGGCGTATAAGAATTCAGAGAAGAACCAAATATTATTCATAGTTAAACTTGATCATAAATCCACAATTCATCGGATCTCGGCAAACACACTGCAAAAAGTATTACATCAAATAGATCTCCAAGAAAATCAAGGAGAACTTTGTATTGAGAACCAAAGAGAGAGAAGAAGCCATATAGCTAATGACTATGGACCCGAAGGTCTGTGGTAAACTACTCACACAACATCGAAGAGGCTATGGTGTTGATGTAGAACCCCTCCGTGATCGATTCCCCCTCCGATCCGATAGATCGCTAGAAAAGGCCCCAGATGGGATCTCACAGGTACAGAAGGTTTGCGGCGGTGGAAAAGTGGTTTTGTGGCCCCCTGATGTTTTTAGGGTATAAGAGTATATATATAGGTGAAAGAAGTGCGTCGGTGGAGCTTTGTGGGGCCCATGAGGGTGGGGGCACGCCTACCCCCTTGGCGTGCCTTCCTATCTCGTGGATGCTTCACAGAGTTCCAGACTTCCACTCCAAGTCTCCTGGTTTGCGTTTGTTCCAGGAAAGATCCCCGCGAAGGTTTCGTTCCATTTGGATTCCGTTCGATATTCCTTTTCTACGAAACACTGATATAGACAAAAAACAGAAACTCGCATTGGGCCTCCGGTTAATAGGTTAGTCCCAAAAATAATATAAAAGAGCATATCAAAGCCCATTAAACATCCGAAACAGATAATCTAATAGCATGGAACAATCAAAAATTATAGATACGTTGGAGACATATCAAGCTTAATTCCTGCTCGTCCTCGAGTAGGTAAATGATAAAACATAATTTTTGATGTTGAATGCTACATAACATAATTTTTAATGTAATTTTACTTATTGTGGATTGAATGTTCGGATCCGAAAGATTCAAGACAAAAATTTAATATTGACATAAAAATAATAATACTTCAAGCATACTAACCAAGCAATTATGTCTTCTCAAAATAAAATAGCCAAAGAAAGCACATCCCTACAAAATCATATAGTTTGGCCATGCTTCATTTTCGTCACACAAAATGCTCCCATCGTGCACAAACCCGATGACAAGCCAAGAAATTGTTTCATACTTTAGCATTCTCAAAAAATTTCAACTTTGACGCAATATATGAGTGTGAGCAATGGACATGTCACTTTAGGTGGAATAGAATGGTGGTTGTGGAGAAGACAAAAAGGAGGAAGATAGTCTCACATCAACTAGGCGTATGAATGGGCTATGGAGATGCCCATCAATAGATATCCATGTGAGTGAGTAGGGATTACCATGCAATGGATGCACTAGAGCTATAAGTGTATGAAAGCTCAACAAAAGAAACTAAGTGGGTGTGCATCCAACTTGCTTCCTCACGAAGACCTAGGGCAATTTGAGGAAGCCCATCATTAGAATATACAAGCCAAGTTCCATAATGAAAAATTCCCACTAGTATATGAAAGTGACAAAATAAGAGACTCTCTATCATGAAGATCATGGTGCTACTTTGAAGCACAAGTGTGGAAAAGGGATAGTAACATTGCCCCTTCTCTCTTTTTCTCTCTTTTTTAGGGCCTTCTCTTTTTTTATGGCCTCTTTTTTTCCTTTTTTTATTTTTCGTCCGGAGTCTCATCCTGACTTGTGGGGGAATCATAGTCTGCATCATCCTTTCCTCACATGGGACAATGCTCTAATAATGAAGATCATCACACTTTTATTTACTTACAACTCAAGAATTACAAACTCGATACTTAGAGCAAAATATGACTCTTTGTAGATGCCTCCAGTGGTGTACCGGGATGTGCAATGAATCAAGAGTGACATGTATGAAAAATTATGAATGGTGGCCATGCCACAAATACGATGTCAACTACATGATCATGCAAAGCAATATGACTATGATGAAGCGTGTCATAATAAACGGAACGGTGGAAAGTTGCATGGCAATATATCTTGGAATGGCTATGGAAATGCCATAATAGGTACGTCTGGTGGCTGTTTTGAGGAAGGTAAATGATGGGTTTATGGTACCGGCGAAGGTTGCGCGGCACAAGAGAGGCTAGCAATGGTGGAAGGGTGAGAGTGCGTATAATCCATGGACTCAACATTAGTCATAAAGTACGCACATACTTAATGCAAAAATCTACAAGTCATCAAAACCAAGCACTACACACATGCTCCTAGGTGGATAGATTGGTAGGAAAAGATCATCGCTCATCCCCGACCACCACTCATAAGGAAAGCAATCAAAGAAACACCTCACGCTTCAAATTTGTCACACAATGGTTACCATACGTGCATGCTACAGGATTTGCAAACCTCAACACAAATATTTCTCAATTTCACAATTACTCAACTAGCACGACTCTAATATCACCTCCTTTATATCTCAAAATAATTATCAAGTTTCAAACTTCTCATAATGCTCTCTATATGAAAGTTTTTATTATACCCATCTTGAATGCCCATCATATTAGGACTATTTTATAACCAAAGCAAATTACCATGCTGTTCTAAAAGACTCCCAAAATAATATAAGTGAAGCATGAGAGATCAATAATTTCTATAAAATAAAACCACCACCGTTCTCTAAAAAGATATAAGCGAAGCACTAGAGCAAAATTATCTAGCTCAAAAGATATAAGTGAAGCACATATTGTATTCAAATAAATTCCGATTCATGTGTGTCTCTCACAAAAGGTGTGTACAGCAAGGATGATTGTGGTAAACTAAAAATCAAAGACTCAAATCATACAAGACTCTCCAAGAAAAACACATATCATGTGGTGAATAAAAATATAGCCTCAAGTAAAGTTACCGATAGACAAAGACGAAAGAGGGGATGCCTTCCGGGGCATCCCCAAGCATAGGGTTTTGGTTGTCCTTGAATTTTACCTTGGGGTGCCTTGGGAATCCCCGAGCTTAGGCTCTTGCCTCACCTTGTTCCATAATCCATCAAATCTTTACCCAAAAACATGAAAACTTCAAAACACAAAACTCAACAGAAAATCTCATGAGCTCTGTTAATATAAGAAAGCAAACCACCACTTTAATGTACTACAATTAACACATTATTTATTTATATTGGTGTTAAACCTACTGTATTCCAACTTCTCTATGTTTCATACCCCTCGATACTACCCATAGATTCATCAAAATAAGCAAACAACACACGAAAAACAGAATCTGTGAAAACAGAACAGTCTGTAGCAATCTGGAGGTTTCGAATACTTCTATAACTCCAAACATTCTGAAAAATTAGGACGACCTAAATAATTTGTATGTTGATCTACTTCAGTTGGAATTGGTGTTTTATCGTTCTCTAGTAAACAAACTATTTTCATGAGCGCGTACTTTCTGTTTTTTCCAGCAAGATGAAACAACAATCACCCAAGAAGGTCCTAAAGGCTTTACTTGGCACAAAAACTAATTAAAACATAAAAACACAATCATAATAGAGGCTAGATAAATTATTTATTACTAAACAGGAACAAAAAGTAAAGAACAAAAATAAAATTGGGTTGCCTCCCAACAAGCGCTATCGTTTAACGCCCCTAGCTAAGAATAAAAGCAAAAATAGATCTAGGTATTGTCATCTTTGGTATGCAATTCTTCAATAGAAATCTCATAACCCTTAGGAGGTTCTTTGTTTTTGCTAATGATCAAACTCCTCGGCAAGAAATCAAGAAATTCATTTGTAGCAAAAGGTTCCTTAATGATATTGAAAAAGTTGTGGTAAACACTTATTGATTTGAGATCTTAGTTTTTACTAGAAGATTCACCCTTATTTTTATGAACATAAATAAACTTGGCAACTTTGGTAGGAGAAGGGTTTGATGTATTTTTAATGGCAGAAAAAGTGGTCCCCAAGTTGGTAATAATATCTTCGAGTTTATCAATTCTAGTGGAATCTTGATCTATCTTCTCATTAACTATGGGTTCCTTCTCCTTAAGATTTTTCAGAGTAAATCCTACCTTAGATCCATATTGGGTAATTTGCTTGTGGATATTTTTGTCCAAATTTTCAATTAACTCAATAGTGGCAATTTTATTTTCAATAATATCAAGCCTTTGCATCACATGTTCCAAGGTTAAAATAGTTCCATTGACCAAAAGAGGTGGTGGGCCTAACAAATCTATCATAGAATTATAAGAATCAAAACTATGGCTACGCAAGAAATTCCCTCCAGTAATGGTATCACGAATATATCTATTCCAAGAGGTGATGCCAATGTAAAAATTGCGA
This sequence comes from Triticum dicoccoides, assembly GCF_002162155.2. Lineage (NCBI taxonomy): Eukaryota > Viridiplantae > Streptophyta > Magnoliopsida > Poales > Poaceae > Triticum > Triticum dicoccoides. Next base: position 202,978,837 of record NC_041388.1, on the reverse strand, counting down.
AGAAGAACGGAAGTAGATTGCTTTCTAGTGGATCTATTTTTAGCATTGCAAATTCTATACCAAGAATCCTTTAGATTTTCTCCCTCCCTTTGTTTAAAATAAAGAACTTCATTATCGAGGGTATTATCAATGATAGAAGGACTAGCCATGAAGGCGAAACAAATGAACTAACATGCGCACACACAAGAGGCAAGAGAAAAGAGGCGAACGGAAAAGGGGCGAATAAAAACGGCAAAGGTGAAGTGGGTGAGAGGAAAACGAGAGGCAAATGGCAAAAAATGTAATGCGAGGGAGACGAGTTTATGATGGGTACTTGGTATGTCTTGACTTGAGCGTAGATCTCCCCGGCAACGGCGCCAGAAATCCTTCTTGCTACCTCTTGAGCATGCGTTGGTTTTCCCTTGAAGAGGAAAGGGTGATGCAGCAAAGTAGCGTAAGTATTTCCCTTAGTTTTGAGAACCAAGGTATCAATCTAGTAGGAGATAACACGCAAGTCACCTAGTAAATGCACAAACAATCAAGAACCTCGCAACTAATGCGATAAAGGGGTTGCCAATCCCTTCACGGTCACTAGCAAAAGTGAGATCTGATAAAGATAGTAAGATAAATATTTTTGGTATTTTTGTTGTAGAGATTGGAAAGTAAATATAGCAAAATAGTAAACGAGATGTGATGTAAATAAAAAGAGATGCAATATAATAAGAAAGAGACCTGGGGCCATAGGTTTCACTAGTGGCTTCTCTCATGATAGCAAGTATTACGGTGGGTGAACAAATTACTTCCAAGCAATTGATAGAAGAGCGCATAGTTATGAGAATATCTAGGCAATTATTATGAATATATGCATCATGTCCGTCTTAAGTAGAATGAAACGATTCTGCATCTACTACTATTACTCCACACATCAACTGCTGTCGAGCATGCATCTAGAGTATTAAGTCATAAGAACAGAGTAATGCTTTAGGCAAGATGACATGATGTAGAGGGATAAACTCAAGAAATATGATATAAACCCCATATTTTTATCCTCGATGGCAACAACACAATACGTGCCTTGCTGCCCCTACTATCACTGGGAAAGGACACCGCAAGGTTGAACCCAAAGCCAAGCACTTCTCCCATTGCAAGAAAGATCAATCTAGTAGGCCAAACTAAACCGATAATTCAAAGAGACTTGCAAAGATATCAAATCATGCATATAAGAATTCAGAGAAGAACCAAATATTATTCATAGATAAACTTGATCATAAGTCCACAATTCATCGGATCTCGGCAATCACACCGCAAAAAGCATTACATCAAATATATCTCCAAGAACATCGAGGAGAACTTTGTGTGACAAACCAAAGAGAGAGAAGAAGCCATCTAGCTAATAACTATGGACCCGAAGGTCTGTGGTAAACTACTCACACATCATCGGAGAGGCTATGGTGTTGATGTAGAAGCACTCCGTGGTTGAATCCCCCCCGGCAGATCGCCGAAAAAGGCCCCCAAATGGGATCTCATGGGTATAGAAGGTTGCGGCGGTAGAAAAGTGGTTTCGTGGCTCCCCCTGATGTTTTTAGGGTATAAGAGTATATATAGGCGAAAGAAGTACGTCGGTGGAGCTCCGTGGGGCCCACGAGGATGGGGGCACGCCTACCCCCTCGGCGCGCCCTCCTATCTCGTGGATGCTTCGTGGAGTTCCAGACTTCCACTCCAAGTCTCCTGGTTTGAGTTTGTTCCAAGAAAGATCATCGTGAAGGTTTTGTTCCGTTTGGATTCCGTTTGGTATTCCTTTTCTACGAAACACTAAAATAGGCAAAAAAACAGAAATTGGCACTAGGCCTCCGGTTAATAGGTTAGTCCCAAAAATAATATAAAATATCATATTAAAGCCCATTAAACATGCAAAACAAATAATATAATATCATGGAACAATCAAAAATTATAGATACATTGGAGACGTATCAGTATGGTTGCCCAGAGCAACAAGCATCCAGGCAGCATATGTGGATTACGTCCCATTTTTGTTCTCTTTAGCCATATTTTTCCTATGTGAGGACAACAAACCGATCGACCTGGTCATTCTCTATTGTGTTGTCATGCCTTTCTACCGTTTTTCACCCTTTTCAACCAAGAGACACGAGACTCATTCCTTAGCTACTGATTTTTCCCTTTTTCAACCTAGATGCGGGTTCGATGCCTAGTCTCTTGGACATTACTTTCTCCCTTCCTTTCCTTATTCAAACCAGACATGGATTAGTTTGCATGAAGTAGGGTTTCGTTTAATAGTGCAAATTAAGGTTTTCGCCTGCGTGACTAGCAGAGCAGCGGATAGCAAATTTGGAAGATGGTGGAGTGGAAAAAGATCCACATGCAGCAACGTGGAAGATGGGGCAGTAGAACAAGGGTGTTGTTCGGAAAGAGGCAGCATACCTGAAGGTCGGCGGGAAGTGGCTTCGCTCATGGTCATCGTCCTCCGCACACACTACGACATTGAGCTTGGGGATGGAGATCATTCCCCACAGGCGCTAGGTTTGAGAGGATGGCCTTGTCGTCAGTGCATGACCTCGCTCGCCGACGACGAGTGTGTCAACGCTGCGCGTCCTTTTCTTCCCCGGCGGATCTGTGATCACCAGTGAAGAGGGAAAGAGCGGCCATATTTTTTAGATCTGGAGAGAGGGTGATAGTGTGAGAAGCAAGTGGGCAGCCCTTAGCAAGAAAGTGCTGCAGCTCTAGCCTACATATCTTGTCCATCTTTCTTGATACTAGTACTAGAGGTGGAGTAGTTGTAGAGTAGTTTATATTTTCTCTGCATACAATACGAGTTAGTCATTCTTCAAAACTGAAACGACATGCCATTAAAAAAATAAAGTCGAGAAATAATGCGGCACCTCGGGCCAATGCGGCCAGATCGCATTTTGCACGAGAAATGACACACCATGTGTGTCAAAGAGAGACAAAGGCATGTGTAGTAGCGGGATAGCATGCGTGTGGGCAGGGACCAGACTATTTGGAAGAGACATCGAGTGTGTGTGGGAGAGCGGTGTGAGAGCGAGAGAGAGAGAGAGAAAGAGAGAGCTAGTGAGGGAGGGAGAGAGGAAGAGAGGGGGAGAGAGATGGGTCATTTGTGTGCGGAAGTGGCGTATAGATAGGGAGAAAATGTTGATGTTGTTCGAAAGTAGCCTATGTAGGTCGTCCCGGCAAGGCTCTTGTCAGGGGAAGCCCATCTTATTCCTTTGCTCTTTATTCTTCTGGCATGGGTGCTCCCTCGGCAGCATTTTATCTTTGCTCCCTCTGCCCTGCCAAGCCCGACCGCAGGTGTGGCTACGACTGCCCGTGCACAGGTAAAGGGGTATAGAAGGGCCACTACTTTTGTACACCAATAGGCGCCCTTGGGCCTGGGCCACACATAAGCGTTCAGTGTTGTTGGGCCAGGACTAGAACGGTCAACGTGTGGTAGAGTTTTAACTGCGATAACTCCTTCGCCAGTTGCGCTTCACCATGACCCACATTGAGTGCGCAACGTGGGGGTCGTGCATGTAATGACTGCAGCACACTTGCGTCACCCCATGGTGAATTGTAAAGAGGCGCCCGCGTCTTCCCCATAAAAAGGGAAAACTGCAGGGGTGCTGCTCATTTACCCCCTGTGCCCTTTCCAATCTCGGAACCGCCATTCCCCTCTTCTTCTCCATGCGTGAACCAAAGCTTTCGTCTCCGCTCGTCGCTGCCGCCACTGCGCCCCCATTGCTCTTAACCCCCTACTGCCCCCTTTCTCAGCCGCCATGGTGCCCAAGACGAGCAACAGCAAGGGAGCGGCCAAGGACGCCGGGGGGAAGGAGGCGTCGGAGAGTGAGTTGGTGGAGATGCGGACGAAATGCGCCCTGTTCACCTCGACGATCGACGCGCTCACCCTTAAGGAGACGTTCAGGCCCCTGTGGGGGACGGAGACGTCGGGGCACCCTGCCACGCGTATCATCCACACCGCCTTTGCTAAGGACGGCCCAAATCGGTACCCCTTCTTTGTCGACTACTTCTCCTGCGGGATCTGCCCCATTTCTACGATTTCTTCAAGGACATCATGCACACAATTGGCTTCCATCTTATGTATTTTATGCCGAACACCTTGGCATGCATGGCCTTCTTTGCCCACCTTCGCGAGGGCTTTGCCGGAGTGCACTCTAGCACGGCGCTCTTCTGCCACTACTTCACCCCTCGCATCCAGCCAGAGGATTACTTACTTGTTTGTTGGCGCGGTTACTGCTCAGGCCCACGTCCTCGGTAGTATCCGGACACTCTATTTGAGGTCCGAAGAATAACTGGTACATTTCCTCGTGCGTCAGGCCGAGGAAGCTTTGAATAGCACATGGTCCTTCTGGGTTGAACTCCCACAAGCGAAGGGGCCGGCGTTTGCAGGGCTGGACTCGACGAACCAGCATAACTTGCACTACCACAACCAAATTAAAATCTCCCTCGAAGAGATCTTGAATGCGGCTTTGAAGTATAGGCACGTCCTTGGCTGGACCCTAGCTCAGTCCTCTCCTAATCCATGACATCAGTTGTGGTGGGGGGCCCGAGCGGAAAGCGGGGGCAGCCGCCCACTTGGCACTTCTGGGAGCCGTGATGTAAAACCACTCCCGTTGCCATAATCCGGACAGCTCTGGAAAGGAACCTATCGGCCACGGAGCTCCTGCCAACTTGCTTATTGACACGCCTCCGCACGCTGCATGTTGCCCCTCGGTCATCCTCGGCTTCACTTCAAAAGTCTTGAGCCACAGGCCGAAGTGAGGGGTAATGCGGAGGAAGGCCTCACACATGACAATAAATGTCGAGATGTGGAGAAAGGAGTCCGGAGCTAGATCGTGGAAATCTAGCCCGTAATAGAACATCAAACCCCTGACGAAGGGATCCAGAGCGAGGCCTAGGCCTCGGAGGAAGTGGGAGACGAACACGATGTTCTCGTTGGGTTCGGGAGTGGGGATGACCTGCCCTCGAGCAGGCAGCCGATGCGAAACCTCGGCGGTCAGGTATCTGGCTTCCCTCAACTTCTTGATATCATCTTCCGTAATGGAGGAGGGCATCCATCGGCCTTGAAGGCTGGATCTGGACATGATTGAAGATCCGGACCACCTGACCTGGGCTTTGGGTGCTAGAACTCGAGGTGGGGGAAGGGTTCGATTGAGCACGAAGAGGGAAAAGTGAAAACCTTGTCCCTTAATAAAGAGGGTGAATATCAAGCGTCCTCGCCGTGGCCGTTTGGACTTTCCTATAATCAAGGTGTCCTAGACACGGTTGGGTTACCCAGGACCGTATTAATGAGAATCCCGTAATTAGGGGAACACGATCTCTGCTTTGACAAGACGTGTCAAGAAACCGCCTCGCGTTATGTGTGGAGCTGGTTGAAGAAAAACTATTCGAATAAGCACCGGGCTATGGCATGATGTCATGTTGCCAAAACATGTCAGCAGATTAAGATTTGTGGAAATATTATTCTCTACGGTGGTATGTGGAACTTATTTTGCAGGGTCGAACACTATCCTTATATTCAAAATTCTTCCGTGGTGTATTCGGAGGAGGAACCCGCCTTGCAATGCCAAAGACAATACTGCGCCCCGGACTCATCGTCATTGAAAGCCTGGTTCACGCGCTACTGTGGGAGTCCTGGATTAGGGGGTCTTCAGACAGCTGGACTATATCGATTGGCCAGACTGGTATATTATGAAGATACAAGATTGAAGACTTCGTCTCGTGTCCGGATGGGACTCTACTTGGCATGGAAGGCAAGCTAGGCAATACGGATATGTATATCTCCTCCTTTGTAACCGACCTTGTGTAACCCTAACCTCTCCAGTGCCTACATAAACCGGAGGGTTTTAGTCCGTAGGACAACATACAATCATACCATAGGCTAGCTTCTAGGGTTTAGCCTCTCTGATCTCGTGGTAGATCTACTCTTGTACTACCCATATCATCAATATTAATCAAGCAGGACGTAGGGTTTTACCTCCATCAAGAGGGCCTGAACCTGGGTAAAACATTGTGTCCCCTGCCTCCTGTTACCATCCGGCCTAGACGCATAGTTCGGGACCCCCTACCCGAGATCCGCCGGTTATGACACCGACAGAGACCATCTTCATCCTATGCCTCCCACCGATTGATAAACCTTAGGTCATCCACATGAGGGAAATTTGCTACTGTCCTACAAACCTCCGCACTTGGAGGCCCAACAATGTCTACAAGAAGAAGGTTGTGTAGTAGAAATCAAGCTCTTTTCTGGCGCCATTGCCGGGGATGTTAGCGCTTGAAGGTATATCTTTAGATCTTGCAATTGAATCTTTTTGTTTCTTGTTTTATCACTAGTTTCTTCTATAAAATAAAATTACAAAAAATGGAATTGAGGGTACCTCATATGCTTCATCTTTTTAATGTCTTTCATGAAAATAAGGATTCCGATAATTGTGCCAAAGTGTTAGAAGAAGAATGCATTAGAATGTTTGGCACTAAATCTTTGGATGATGAGCATGATTGCAATGTTGTTAGTATGAATTCTTTGAATATCCAATATACTAATGATATGCAAAGCCACAAGCTTGGGGATGCTATGTTTGATGAAGATCATATTTTTTGTCCCCAAAGTTTTGATGAGCAAATTTATTTTGATGATAGCATGCCTCCTATTTATGATGATTATATTGATGAAAGTGGGTTTGGAAGAGTTTCAACTTTATAAAGTAATGATCCCACTATTTTGGAGGGTGTTGAATCTTATTGTGATAATTATGAAAGTGGGTTTGGAGAGGTCATAACTTTAGTTAATGTTAATCCCACTATTGTGGAAGAGTGTCAACTTTGCATACTTGTAGATCATGAAAAGAATGCTTTATGTGATGGTTATATTGTTGAATTCATTCATGATTCTACTGAAAATTATTATGAGGGAGGAATATATGTTTGTTGGAATTGCAATAATATCAAGTTTCCTCTCTATGTTCTTAAGGTTTTGAAGTTATGCTTGTTTTGCTTTCCTATGCTAGTTGATTATTGTTCCAATAAATTGTTTTCTCACAAAATCCATATGCATAGGAAGTGGGTTAGACTTAAATGTTCTAGTCATATTCTTCATGATGCTCTCTTTATGTTTCAATTCTTATCTTTTATGTGAGCATCATTGAAATCATCATGCCTAGCTAGGGGCGTTAAACGATAGCGCTTGTTGAGAGGCGAACCGATTTTATTTTTGTTCCTTACTTTTTGTTCATGTTTAGTAATAAATAATTTCTATAGCCTCTGTTATGATTGAGTTTTTATGTTTGAATTAGTGTTTGTGCCAAGTAGAACCTTTGGAAACACTTGGGGAAAGTCTTTGCGATCCTGTTGTAAAAAACAGAAACTTTAGCGCTCACGAAATTTGCTGCTATGTTTTACTGGAGAGTGCTACTTAGTTGATTATTTTTGCATATGATTAATAGATAAATTACCCACGTCCATAAATTTATTTTAGAATTTTTGGGGTTACAGAAGCATACGTTTGATCCAGATTACTACAGAATGTTCTGTTTTTGACAGATTCTGTTTTCTATGTGTTGTTTGCTTATTTTGATGAATCTATGAGTAGTAACGGAGGGTATGAACCATAGATGAGTTGGAATACAGTAGATACTACACCAATATGAATTTAGAATGAGTTCACAACAGTACCTAAGTGGTGATTATTTTCTTATACTAACGGAGCTTACGAGTTTTCTGCTAAGTTTTGTGTTGTGAAGTTTTCAAGTTTTGGGTAAATATTTGATGGACTGTGGAATAATGAGTGGAAAGAGCCTAAGCTTGGGGATGCCCAAGGCACCCCAAGGTAATATTCAAGGACAACCAAGAGCCTAAGCTTGAGGATGCCCCGGATGGCATCCCCTATTTCGTCTTCGTTCATCGGTAACTTTACTTGGAACTATATTTTTATTCACCACATGATATGTATTTTGCTTGGAGCGTGATGTTATTTTATTTTATTTGCTTGCTGTTTGAATAAAATACCAATATCTGAAATTCTTAAATGTTAGAGAGTCTTCACATAGTTGCATAATTATTCGACTACTCATTGATCTTCACTTATATCTTTCGGAGTAGTTTGTCATTTGCTCTAGTGCTTCACTTATATCTTTTTAGAGCACGGCGGTGGTTTTATTTTGAAGAAATAGATGAACTCTCATGCTTCACTTATATTATTTTTAGAGTCTTTAGAACAGCATGGTAGTTTGCTTTGGCTATGAAACTAGTCCTAATATGATAGGCATCCAAGTGGGATATAATAAAAACTTTCATAAAAGGTGCATTGAATACTATGAGAAGTTTGATACATGATAATTGTTTTTAGATATGAAGATGGTGATATTAGAGTTATGCTAGTTGAGTAGTTGTGAATTTGAGAAATACTTGTGTTAAAGTTTGTGATTCCCGTAGCATGCACGTATGGTGAACTGTTATGTGATGAAGTCAGAGCATGATTTATTTATTGATTGTCTTCCTTATGAGTGGCGGTCGGGGACGAGCGATGGTCTTTTCCTACCAATCTATCCCCCTAGGAGCATGTGTGTAGTACTTTGTTTCGATAACTAATAGATTTTTGCAATAAGTATGTGAGGTCTTTATGACTAATGTTGAGTCCATGGAATATATGCATTCTCACCCTTCCACCATTGCTAGCCTCTCTAGTACCGCGCAACTTTCACCAGTACCATAAACCCGCCATATGTCTTCCTCAAAACAGCTACCATACCTACCTATTATGGCATTTCCATAGCCATTCCGAGATATATTGCCATGCATCTTTCCACCGTTGCGTTTATTCTGACATGCTTCATCATTGTCATATTGCTTTGCATGATCATGTAGTTGACATCGTATTTGTGGCAAAGCCACCTTTCATAATTCTTTCATACATGTCACTCTTGATTCTTTGCACATCCCGGTACACCGCCGGAGGCATTCATATAGAGTCATATTTTGTTCTAAGTATCGAGTTGTAAATTCTTGAGTTGTAAGTAAATAAAAGTGTGATGATCATCATTATTAGAGCATTGTCCAAGTGAGGAAAGGATGATGGAGACTATGATTCCCCCACAAGTCGGGATGAGACTCTGGACGGAAAAGAAAAAAAAGAGGCCATAAAAAATTGAAGGCCCAAAAAAACAAAAAAAGAGAGAAAAAGAGAGAAGGGGCAATGCTACTATCCTTTTACCACACTTGTGCTTCAAAGTAGCACCATGATCTTCAGGATAGAGAGTCTCTTATGTTGTCACTTTCATATACTAGTGGGAATCTTTCATTATAGAACTTGGCTTGTATCTTCCAGTGATAGGCTTCCCCAAAATGCCCTAGGTCTTCGTGAGCAAGCAAGTTGGATGCACACCCACTTAGTTTTTTTGTGCTTTCATACACTTATAACTCTAGTGTATCCGTTGCATGGAAATCCCTACTCACTCACATTGATATCTATTAATGGGCATCTCCATAGCCCATTGCTATGCCTAGATGATGTGAGACTATCTTTTCCTTTTTGTCTTCTCCGTAACCACCATTCTATTCCACCTATAGCGCTAAGTCCATGGCTCACGCTCATGTATTTGCATGAAGATTGAAAAAGTTTGAGAACATCAAAAGTATGAAATAATTGCTTGGCTTGTCATCGGGGTTGTGCATGATTTAAATATTTTGTGTGATGAAGATAGAGCATAGCCAGACTATATGATTTTGTAGGGATAGCTTTCTTTGGCCATGTTATTTTAAGAAGACATGATTACTTTGTTAGTATATTTGAAGTGTTATTATTTTTATGTCAATATTAAACTTTTGTCTTGAATCTTTCGGAGCTGAATATTCTTGCCACAATAAAGAGAATTACATGGATAAATATGTTAGGTAGCATTTGTAACATCCCAAATTTTCAATTTGGAATGTTATACAATAGACAATCCTTGCATATAATATTTTATTGCATTTGGTTGATCCTATAAATTCTACGTGACTCAAGGACCCTCCGAGAGAGTTGGGGATTTTGTTATTTTCATATTTGAGTTTTCTCAAAATTTGAAAATAGGATCATTTGATTTTATTTATTTTATCTTCAATTATTTCTATTATAAAAATATGAGGGAGGGAATAAAATAACTTTCCCAAAATAAAGAAATATTGAGGATTTAATGGTAAAATCAAATAAGATTTTATTTTGGTTTTATTTGCTATTTTATTTGAATTTAGGAAAAATTGCACGTTTTCAAAAATTGCATTTAGGGCCAAGAAAATGTTCATCCTGTTCTAAATATTTTATTTAGACGGTGAAAATTTGTTTTGGCAATTTTAGATTTTTATTTATTTTTCTAGAATTTTTTTTAGTTTCAGCAAAATTGTTTTTTTAAAACAACCCGCGCCAGACTGGGCCAAAGGCCCAGCCGAGCTAGGCCGGCCCGCCAGGAGCCGCCGCCTCCTACGCTGTGCCGCCGTCGGACTCGGGAGTCCGAGCCGGAGATGCCACCGCTGATCCCCTCCCCATGCCAAGTCAGCCCCCCCTCTCTAAAATGCCACCCCTCCTGGAGCCCCGAGCCACCGCCGCCGCCACCCCATGCCGCCCGCGCCGCCGCAAGCCGCCTGCCGCCCCGCCTCCCCACGCCACCCGGAAACCCGCCGGACCTCGCCGGAGCCCGAGCCGAGGTAGCCGCCGCCGCCCGGTTTTCTGAGAAAAAAAATCGATCCGGTTTTTTAGAGAAAAAACCCTAGCTTTCAAACCCTAGCATTATCACCCTAGAAAGGCTAACGTAGTAGCTAACGCATTGATCCATAAAAGCCATGTCAACACCTTAATGACGGGAGATTTTCCAAGGGAGTTAGCCAAAAATCTTCGTGAGCTATGTTTGGAGATAGTTCCGAGAGGCTATGTAGCAGCATTGGAGATTCAATCTACTTTGATGGATAAGATCAGAGAAGCCCAGAAGACTGACAAGGAGATTGCTTCTATTGTATTTAAATGAGCAAAGGAAAAGCTAGAGGATTTCGTGAGGATGAGCGCGATACCTTATGGTTTGAAGACCGTGTTTATGTGCCCAACGACCCAGAGATCAGGAAGTTGATTTTGCAAGAGGCCCATGATTCACCATATTCGATTCACCCAGAAAATACCAAGATGTATTTGGATTTGAAGGATATGTTGTGGTGGACCAGAATGAAGAAGGATATTGTGGAATATGTAGCAGTTTGTGATGTATGTCACAGAGTAAAGGCAGAGCATCAGAAGCCAGCAGGATTGCTACAGCCATTGTCGATACCCGAATGGAAGTGGGATAAGCTAGGAATGGATTTTACTATAGGATTGCCCAGAACACGTTCACGCTATGACTCGATTTGGGTTGTAGTCGATCGTTTGACAAAGGTAGCTCATTTCATTCCAGTGAACACTACCTATACTAGTGCTAAGTTAGCAACGATATACATGACTAGAATCATATGTTTGCATGGTGTTCCAAGGAGCATTGTATCGGATAGAGGAACCCAGTTTACCTCAAAGTTCTGGAATCAGTTGCATGAGACTTTAGGAACCGGGATAGAGTTCTTTACAGCTTTTCGTCCCCAGACCGATGGACAGACCGAAAGAGTCAACCAAATTTTGGAGGATATGCTGAGAGCTTGTGTGCTAGATTATGGATCTAGTTGGGATGAGAATTTGCCATACATAGAGTTCTCTTATAATAACAGTTATCAATCCAGTTTGAAGATGGCCCCTTTCGAAACCTTGTATGGAAGGAGGTGCAGGACCCCATTGTTGTGGGATGAAGTTGGAGACCGCCAGCTGTTTGGACCGGATCTGATTAAGGAGTCTGAACAGAAAGTGAAATTGATTCGCGATAGGCTCAAGGTAGCTCAATCCAGGCAGAAGAGCTACGCAGATTCTAAACGCAAAGAGATAGTTTACGAAGTAGGAGACAGAGTTTATCTTCGAGTATCTCCACTTCGAGGAGTTAAGCGCTTTGGAGTTAAGGGAAAGTTAGCGCCACGTTTTATAGGACCATACAAAGTTTTGGAGCGTATGGGAGAAGTAGCCTACAAATTGGAATTGCCCGAAGGATTGTCAGGAGTTCATGATGTATTCCATGTTTCCCAGCTGAAGAAGTGCCACGCAGAGATGGCTGATATACCGCTAAGAGATACAGTGCCGCTGGAAGCGACTCAGTTGGACAGTGATCTGACCTATGAGGAGAAACCAGTTAAGATTCTTAAGTCTGCCAGCCGAGTCACCCACAGGAAGGTTATCAAGTTTTGCAAAGTTCAGTGGAGCCACCACACGGAGGATGAAGCCACCTAGGAACGAGAGGAAGATCTGTTGAAGGGCCATCCTCACCTATTTTCTAGCCAACCCGAATCTCGAGGGCGAGATTCATCTTAAGGGGGGTAGGTTTGTAACATCCCAAATTTTCAATTTGGAATGTTATACAATAGACCATCATTGCATATCATATTTTATTGCATTTGGTTGATCCTAGAAATTCTACGCGACTCAAGGACCCTCAGAGAGAGTTAGGGATTTCGTTATTTTCATATTTGAGTTTTCTCAAAATTTGAAAATAGGATCATTTGATTTTATTTATTTTATCTTCAATTATTTCTATTATAAAAATATGAGAGAGCGAATAAAATGACTTTCCCAAAATAAAGAAATATTGAGGATTTAATGGTAAAATCAAATAAGATTTTTTTTTGGTTTTATTTGCTATTTTATTTGAATTTAGGAAAAATTGCACGTTTTTAAAAATTGCATTTAGGGCCAAGAAAATGTTCATCCTGTTCTAAATATTTTATTTAGACGGTGAAAATATGTTTTGGCAATTTTAGTTTTTTATTTATTTTTCTAGAACTTTTTTTAGTTTCAGCGAAATTGTTTTTTAAAAAAACAACCCGCGCCCGACTGGGCCAAAGGCCCAGCCGAGCCAGGCCGGCCCGCCAAGAGCCGCCGCCTCCTACGCCGACACCGACCCCCTCCCCAAGCCAAGTCAGCCCCCCTCTCTTAAATACCACCCCGGGGCCCCCCTGGAGCCCCGAGCCACCGCCGCCGCCAACCCACACCGCATGCGCTGCCGCAAGCCGCCCGCTCCGCCGCAAGCCGCCTGTCGCCCCGCCGCCTAGCGCTGCCGCCTAGCACTGCCGCCGGTAGGAGCCGGCGCCCCACCTCCCCACGCGGCCCGGAACCCCGCCGGACCTCGTCGGAGCCCGAGCCGAGGTAGCCGCCGCCCAGTTTTCTGAGAAAAAAAACAATCCGGGTTTTTTTAGAGAAAAGAAATCCTAGCTTCCGTTTAAAAAAATAGATTTGTCTTCTGGTTTATTTACTTAGCGAGCGTTTGCTCGTTCGTTCGTTTTAACGAATGCATTCATCGTTTCGTTCCAGATAACGAACGTTTGTTGTTAATCTGGTCGCCTTTTTCTTTTTCTCGGATTAAATCCGTGATTTTTCTGATCGCGATTCCTGATCCGGTTTTCGTTTTAGTTTAACTTTTCGCTCGTTTATCGGCATCAGGCGATTCAAGCGCCTAGTGATGGGGTTATGTACCTAGGGTAGGGTCATGGACCTGATCTAAGTACCTTACCCAAGGACACCCTTAGAAGAAGTCGCCTTCCAGTCGACCAACGAGGGACACACTCGACTGACTTGAAGGACTCGACCACGAAGACTCACTCGACCACCAGAAGGTCAAGAGGCACACTGCACTGCAACGGCCAGTAATCAAGTAGACTTTACGATAGTAAAGGCACTTTATGTGGGGCGTTACCAGTAACGCCCCAGACTTAACTCACCTTAAACCCTCTCCTACGTGGGCTGGCTGGGGTCCTGGCGCACTCTATATAAGCCACCCCCTCCACAGGCAGAGGGGTTCGGACCTTGTAACTCATATACTCATAATCCACTCGACCGCCTCCGGGCTCCGAGACGTAGGGCTGTTACTTCCTCCGAGAAGGGCCTGAACTCGTACATCCTTTGTGCTTACAACCTCTCCATAGCTAGGACCTTGCCTCTCCATACCTACCCCCCACTCTACTGTCAGGCTTAGAACCACGACAGTTGGCGCCCACCTTGGGGCGGGTGTTTTAGCGATTTTGTGGAGAAGTTGCAATTCTTCCGAGTACTTTCATCATGGTGTCTTCTGGAGTTTTGGTCGGGGGTCAAGAGATCCGTCTCGGCACTCTCACCTTCATCGCCGACGACTCCGCATGGCTCCAGGAGGCTCCACTCGACGTGGATGCGCTCCCCGTCCGCGGTGCGACGCATTTTCGCGCATGTGTCCGTGGCGTTCTGCTGCGGCAACCGTCGACCCAGTATCGGTCGGCTCCTTTATCGTCCACCCTCCCGGTCTCCCGCCAGCGCAAGCGCTCAGGCCGGTCGAGGCTTCAGCGATGGGTGAGGCACGCGGTGGCTCGCCAATCGGCCACCACCCAAGTTGCGGCAATCGAGCCCGACGAACCTCTCTATGGCTTGTTCGATCAGTCGACTGGCTCCGTAGAGACTGCATCCGAGTGCGGTAGCAGTGATCCAGCGGCGGAAATCTTGATGGTCGACGGGCCCCACAGTCCCCCTGGCTTCGCCCGTGGTGGTGGAGCAGGTGACGGCGGCGACCCTACACGAGGCTACGAAGAATACCAGCCCGAGCCACTCGACTCTCTGCAAAGAGAGGAACTTCGCCGCAGGAACGAGGATCCCCTGCGTATTCCCATCGCAGGAGAAACCCCCGAGGCTCGTGCCTTGGAGGAGGCGCGTCTGGCCAATTTGGCCGAGCGCACTCGACTGGAGAACCTTCAGCGAGCACTCGATGAGCGCGCGCGGCAACGAGTTTCCGACACCAGTCGACGTCAACTCTTCCCGCCGACTCAGGTATATCGAACCCCAATTCAGAATTTAGCAGCTGCGAGCCGTATAGCAGAGTCCATCCAGCCTTCACAGTCGGAAGCTGGCAGAGGTTTGCTGCAGATCAGGGATCTACTCCGGGCAGCAGGAGATCAGAATTCAGCCGTGTCTCAGTCGCGCAACAGAATTCACAGTCGATCCGTCACTGTGAATACGGTTCAGTCGGCGCACAGCCCCAGATCGCCTCCGCGGCGCGAAGGGCGCGGGAATCGGCGAGATCAATATGACGACAGACTCGACCGAGATGACAGGCGTCGAGTGCCCTATTCCCCTCCGAGGGGTGGGTCTTACGCTCCTCGGCAGCCAGATGATAGGCGTCAGTACAGTACAGGGCGTAGGGTTCCAGTCGACCCCAGAGAACCAGGCTTCGACGCGCGATCCATTATCGTGCAAGGGTTGGTCGATCGGAACAGAGCCCATCGAGGTGCACTCGACAGAGATGTACCCACAAGCAGTCGAGTGCATGTTTCTGGCCCTGAATGTTCAGCAGGACTATCAGAGCCGCAGTTATCCCTCCCAATTTCAGGTTGGCAACAGGAGTCAGCAAGTTCACTGGTGAGTCAAAGCCTGAAACTTGGCTTGAAGACTACCGAGTGGCAGTTCAGATTGGTGGTGGGAACGACGAAGTGGCCATGAAGCACTTGCCCTCATGCTGGAAGGTTCTGCCAGGGCATGGTTGACTCAATTACCTCCTAGCAGCATTTACACTTGGGAAGATCTGTCCCGAGTGTTCATCAGAACGTTTGAAGGAACTTGCAAGCGACCAGCTGGATTGACAGAGTTGCAAGTCTGCGTGCAGAAAACTAATGAGACTCTCAGAGAGTATATTCAGAGGTGGATCACTTTGCACCACACTGTGTAGAATGTGTCTGATCATCAGGCAGTCTGCGCCTTCAAAGATGGTGTCAAGAACAGAGAACTGAGTTTGAAGTTTGGTCGAACCGGTGACATGACCTTGAGTCGTATGATGGAGATTGCTACCAAGTACGCCAACGGCGAAGAAGAAGACCGACTCCGAAGCGGCAAGCACAAGCCGAGTCAGTCGGAAAAAGGAAACACCAGTCGGAAACAGAAGCGGAAGGCTGAACCGGCAGCTCCTGGAGAGGCTCTGGCCGTGACTCAAGGAAAGTTTAAGGGGAAACCAAAAGGATCCTGGAACCCCAAGAAGGTAAAGGATAAAGAAGGGAACGACGTGATGGATATGCCATGTCACATTCACACGAAGAAAGACGAAGAGGGGAATATCATTTACCCGAAGCACACCACTCGCCAATGTCGACTCCTGATCCAGCAGTTTCAGGGAAAACAGTCTAAGGACAAGGAGAAGGAGTCAGACAAGGCCGAAGACAAGGAGGACAGTGAGGAAGGATATCCGCATATCAACTCCACTCTGATGATCTTTGCAGATGTGGAAAGCAGAAGTCGACTGAAAGTGATTAACCGAGAGGTGAACATGGTTGCCCCCGCAAAAGCAAATTATCTGAAGTGGTCTCAAACACCCATCACATTCGACCAATCTGATCACCCGACTCATATTGCCACCCCTGGGAGGCAAGCTTTGGTGGTCGATCCAGTTGTCGAAGGCACTCGACTGACAAAGGTGCTGATGGATGGTGGAAGTGGGCTGAACTTATTGTATGCAGACACATTGAAAGGTATGGGCATTCCGATGTCCCGACTAAGCACTAGTAACATGAGCTTTCATGGAGTTATACCAGGGAAGAAGGCCGAGTCACTCGGCCAGATAGCTTTGGACGTGGTGTTTGGTGATTCAAAGCATTTTCGCAAAGAAAAGTTGACGTTTGAGGTCGTGGATTTTCAAAGTGCATATCATGCCATTTTGGGGAGACCAGCTTACGCGCGGTTCATGGCTCGACCATGCTACGTATACCTCAAATTGAAGATGCCCGGTCCCAAAGGAGTGATCACTGTCACCGGTGATAGGAAAAAGGCAGAAGAGTGCTTTTAGAAGGGCTCCAAGATTGCCGATTCCCAGGTGACGGCAGTCGAGTTCGAAGAATACAAGCAAAACGCAGATCCGAGTGACTTGCTGCGATCCAAGAAGCCCGCCACAGAGTCTGCATTCCAGTCGTCCGGTGAGACGAAGCCTGTTCACATTCACCCGACCGACCCCGAAGCAGCTCCGACCCGCATCTCCACGACACTCGACCCAAAATAGGAAGAAGCGCTCATCCAGTTCCTCCGTGAGAACTGGGACATTTTTGCATGGAAGCCCGCTGACATGCCAGGTGTTCCCAGGGGACTGGCTGAGCATCACCTAAGAGTCGACTCATCTGCAAAACCAGTCAAAGAGCATCTTCGGCGGTCCGCCGTCCAGAAGAGAAAAGCCATTGGCGAAGAAGTGGCTCGACTGTTGGCGGAAGGATTTATCCGAGAGATATACCACTCCGAGTGGCTCGCTAATGTCGTCATGGTTCCTAAGAAGGACAAGTCGCTCCGAATGTGCATTGATTTCAAGCACATCAACCGGGCCTGCCCGAAAGATCATTTTCCTCTCCCTCGCATAGATCAAATTGTTGACTCGACCGCGGGATGTGAGAGGTTATCTTTTTTAGATGCCTACTCCGGGTACCACCAGATCCGTCTGTACGGGCCCGACGAGGTAAAAACAGCTTTCATCACTCCATTCGGGTGCTTCTGCTATATCACCATGCCGTTCGGCCTCAAGAATGCCGGAGCCACATTTATGCGAATGATTCAGAAGTGTCTACTCACTCAAATCAGTCGGAATGTGGAAGCTTATATGGATGATATCGTTGTCAAGTTGCGGAAAGGTTCCGACCAGCTCGCTGACCTCGCCGAAACATTTGCCAACCTCAGAAGGTATGATATCAAGCTCAATCCATCAAAGTGCACATTTGGAGTTCCTGGTGGCAAGTTACTCGGTTTTCTCGTTTCCGAACAGGGAATCGACGCTAACCCAGAGAAGATTGGCACTATTCTCCGAATGAAACGCCCTGTGCGAGTGCATGATGTCCAGAAGCTTACTGGATGCTTGGCCGCATTAAGTCGATTCATCTCACGACTCGGTGAAAAGGCATTACCTCTTTACCGACTGATGAAGAAGACAGACAAGTTCGAGTGGACTCCAGAAGCTGATGCAGCGTTTGCCGAGCTAAAAGCTCTGCTCTCCACCCAGTCGGTGCTTGCTGCTCCAATTAGCAAAGAGCCTCTGTTGCTCTATATCGCAGCCACAGGACAAGTCGTCAGTACTGTGCTAACGGTCGAGCGGGAAGAAGAAGGAAAAGCTCTCAAAGTTCAGCGCCCAGTGTATTATTTGTCTGAAGTCTTGACTCCATCCAAGCAGAGATATCCTCATTATCAGAAGCTTGTGTATGGAATATACATGACCACAAAGAAGGTTGCTCATTATTTCTCTGATCATTCCATCACAGTCGTCAGCGACGCTCCACTATCAGAGATTTTGCACAACAGAGATGCAACTGGTCGAGTGGCCAAATGGGCGATTTAACTTCTTCCCCTTGATATCAAGTTTGAGGCAAAGGAAGCCATTAAGTCCCAGGCAATAGCAGATTTCCTTGCCGAGTGGATTGAACAGCAGCAGCCGACTGAAGTTCACTCGGAGCATTGGACCATGTTTTTTGATGGCTCTAAGATGTTGAATGGTTCCGGTGCTGGGGTTGTCCTGGTTTCCCCCAGAGGAGATAAGCTCAGATATGTGCTCCAGATTCACTTTGATTCCTCCAACAATGAGGCAGAATATGAAGCCCTCTTATATGGGTTGCGCATGGCCATTTCACTCGGCGTCCATCGCCTGATGGTCTATGGCGACTCGGATTTAGTGGTCAATCAGGTGATGAAAGAGTGGGACGTGAGAAGCCCAGCCATGACTGGATACTGCAGTGCAGTGAGGAAGCTGGAAAAGAAGTTCGAGGGGTTGGAGCTCCATCATATACCCCGACTGAAAAATCAAGCAGCTGATGATCTAGCAAAGATAGGTTCCAAGAGAGAAGCCATCCCGAGTGGTGTGTTCTTCGAGCATATACACACTCCGTCGGTCAAAGAAGATCCTTTCACCGAAGAAACTCCACAGCCCAAGAGTGCCACAGATCCGACTGAAGTTGAAGTCCCAGCGGTGGTCGACTTGATCATGGAGGTTTTGGTGGTCATTCCCGACTGGACGATTCCGTATGTCGCATATATCCTGAGGAAAGAGCTCCCGGAGGATGAGGAAGAGGCTCGACAGATCGTCCGTCGATCTAAGGCCTTTACCGTAATCAAAGGACAATTATACAGAGAAAGCGCGACTGGAGTTGGTCAGAAGTGCATAACACCAGAAGAAGGTCGACTCATCCTCAATGATATTCACTCGGGGACCTGTGGTCATCATGCGTCCTCTCGGACCATCGTGGCCAAAGCATACCGAGCCGGATTTTACTGGCCAAAGGCGAATGAGATGGCAAAAGAGATAGTGGATAAGTGCGAGGGATGTCAATTCTACTCGAATATGTCACACAAGCCTGCGTCGGTTCTAAAGACCATTCCACTCGTCTGGCCTTTCGCAGTATGGGGATTGGACATGGTCGGTCCTTTGAGAACAGGACGAAGTGGCTTCACGCATGTACTGGTGGCAGTCGACAAGTTCACCAAGTGGATCGAGGCTAAACCAATCAAGAGCCTTGACACCGGTACTGCTGTTAGCTTCATCAGGGAACTAATATTCAGATACGGAGTCCCACACAGCATCATTACGGATAATGGGTCGAACTTTGACTCGGAGGAATTCAGAGCTTTCTGCAACTCCCAGGGCACACGGGTCGACTACGCTTCAGTCGCCCATCCGCAGTCGAATGGACAAGCAGAGCGAGCTAATGGACTGATTCTTAAGGGATTGAAGCCTCGACTGATGCTGATCTCAAACACGCGGCTGGAGCTTGGGTCGACGAACTTCCCTCAGTACTCTGGGGACTGCGGACCACACCTAATCGGTCGACCGGAAGAACTCCATTGTTCTTGGTCTACGGAGCTGAAGCAGTCTTGCCGAGTGATCTTCTCCACAATGCTCCTCGAGTTGAAATCTACAACGAAGCAGAGGCTGAACAAGCGCGGCAAGATGCAGTCGACCTTTTAGAGGAAGAAAGGGAGATGGCTCTGATCCGGTCGACCATCTACCAACAAGATTTGCGTCGTTTCCACGCCAGAAATGTGAGAGGTCGAGCCTTCCAGGAAGGAGATTTGGTTCTCCGAGTGGATCAGCACAAACCACACAAGCTTGCTCCTTCTTGGGAAGGCCCCTTCATCGTCACCAAGGTTCTCCACAATGGGGCGTACCATCTTTACAACGTCGAGCATAATATCGACGAGCCCCGAGCTTGGAACGCGGAGCTACTCCGCCCATTTTACACTTAAGTTTTATCACTCAGATGAGTTGCAATAAAGTACTTCTGTAGTTCATGGACCTCAAAATAATAGTGTCATAGTCCCTCCATAATCTCTGTCACTTTTTATTTTTGTCCAATAAAATTCCCCCTCAGTGGGTGACTTAGCTGCGAATCCGTTTCGCCTAAGTTTGTAAAAATCCTACCGAGTGGCGAGCCAGACTCCCACTCGGAGGCTTAGCTGCGAATCTGTTTCGCCTAAGTTATCAAAATCCTACCGAGTGGCGAGCCAGACTCCCACTCGGAGGCTTAGCTGCGAATCCGTTTCGCCTAAGTTATCAAAATCCTACCGAGTGGTAAGCCAGCCTTTCACTCGGGGGCTTAGCTGCAGCCCTGTGCTCGCCTAAGTTACAAAAATCCTACCGAGTGTAGAGCAACCCTCTCACTCGGAGGCTTAGCTGCAGTCCAAGCACTCGCCTAAGTTATCAAAATCCTACCGAGTGTAGAGCAACCCTCTCACTCGGGGGCTTAGCTGCAGTCCAAGCACTCGCCTAAGTTATCAAAATCCTACCGAGTGTAGAGCAACCCTCTCACTCGGGGGCTTAGCTGCAGTCCGAGCACTCGCCTAAGTTATCAAAATCTTACCGAGTGTAGAGCAACCCTCTCACTCGGAGACTTAGCTGCAGTCCAAGCACTCGCCTAAGTTATCAAAATCCTACCGAGTGTAGAGGAACCCTCTCACTCGGAGGCTTAGCTGCAGTCCAAGCACTCGCCTAAGTTATCAAAATCCTGCCGAGTGAAGAGTAAACCTCTCACTCGGGGACTTAGCTGCAGCCCAGTGCTCGCCTAAGTGGACTGAAGAATAAGTCGATTGCAGTAAAGGCGCCTTGCTTTGAACCTGCAAAAGACATTTCGAGCCAAAGGCAATCATATTCAAGCACCAAATTCAAGTTTGAATTGATATCTAAAGGAACCGAGAGTGCTCAGGCGTTAAGCCTGTTAAGGTTTATCGGTTACAATTCCACTCGGCATACCGAGGCAAATTTAAAAGCGTCGAGCCAGAATAAGTTTTTTACCCCTCCTGTGGAGGGCTGGAAGGAGCAACGAATTCATCAAGGTCAATTCCGTCGGCGATCCGAGTGGCAGCTGCAAGGAAAGTTTCCATAAAGGACCTGAAGTCGTGCTTCTTGGTATTGGCCACCCGAAGGGCCGCCAGCTTCTCTTCTCGTGCATCCTTACAGTGGACTCGGGCAAGACACAGAGCAACATCTGCACCACACCGAGCCGAGGACTTCTTCCATTCCTGCACTCGACCAGGGATCGTGTTCAACTGGGCCATCAGCGATTCAAGGTCATTCTGAAGTGTCTCCTCAGGCCAAAGCGTCGAGTCGATGCGAGATGTGGCGGCCTTCAGCCTTGCGAGATAGTCCACGACAGCTGCAACACGGGACTCCAGTCGGAGAACATCCATGGCAACTTCATCGTTCACCGGAGAATTGACGGGGTCGAGGTTTGGCTCCAGCCGGCTAGTTTCTTCTTCAAAGTTTTGACAAAATTCTGCAAGGGTGATCACTAAGTCAAGGAGATGGTCGAATGGAAAAATCACAATTGGAAATGTCTGCCAAGCATAGAGGTTTACCTTCAAGCATAAGAAACAGCTTCTTGGCAAGTCCACTCAGGAAGGCCTCCAGATCAGTTTTATTCCCAGTCAATTTGGCGACTTGGTCGGTCAGGGCAGCTTTATCAGTTTTCAGTCGACTGACCTCCTTGTTGGCAATCCCAAGAGCAGCTTTCAGATTGGTATTGTCTTGTTCGAGCTTGCTGACTGAAGCTAACTTCTCGTCAGCAAGCTTGATCTTCTCAGCTAGCTCAAGGTCTTTCTTCTGTTGGGCCTCCCTTACTTTACCTGCAAGTTACAGCAAGATCAGATTTTGAAACAAGCAAGGGGAAAAGCAGTCGTCAAGGTCTCACCAAACATACCATCTGTCTCCTCCTTTGCCTTTGTCAGCTTCTCCTGAACCAGCTTCAAGCTCAGCTCGACTTGAGTATGCTTGTGTTCCAACTCTGAGTAGCGAGCCACAAGATCACAAGAGTTCTGCGAAGAACCAATCGACTAAATGTCAAATATAATTCACTTCCGAGTGAAAAAGGGAAAAACTCACGTTTCTAAGACTACAGCCGAATACAAGCATTCAACCGTAGTCTCGGGGACTACACCCAGTGGGTGCACTCAGCGTGCCCCCACTAATCCTGTTGAAGACAAAGTCGACCAGTCGACCTCAAAAAAAAAGATGTATTCTCTAAGACTGTGATCAACTGCAAGCAGTCGACCACAGTCTCGGGGACTACACCCAGTGGGTGCACTCAGCGTGCCCCCACCGGGTTGTGAAATCCAGTCGACATAGTCGACTGACAGAAAAATTGACATCATAAAGCCTAAGGCCGACTGCCAGCAGTCGACCTTAGCCTTGGGGACTACACCCAGCGGGTGCACTCAGCGTGCCCCCGCTAATACGGAACTCAATCGACAACACCCACTGGGTGACTACTATAAATTCCGGAAAGGAAAAGTTTTTGGCAGCATATCCAACAGAACAAACGGTGGTCGACTGACCTGAACATTGCTTTGGAGGGCAGAACTGGCGTCATAAGCTGCGTGGCTCGCGTCCCGGATGGTCTTCAGCTGCTCCATCATGAGTCCCGCCTGGCGTATCGCCTCCTTCGCTGCGCCAGCTTGGTCCTCTGGGACGTGGTGCGTCGTGAAGAGGGAGGGCTGTTGAGCACTCGTCAGTGGATTCGCGAAGGACACCGTGTATCGAGTGGTGTTCTCTTCCTCCACAGTCAGAATCTCAGGCGCCGTCACATCCTGAGGCACCTTACTGGCGGACGCTTTCCGACTCCTCCTGCGCTTCAGCGGCTCTTCATCCTCATCATCATCAGGAAGATTGATAACAGTATTGGGCGGAGCTGCGGAGAAGAATCAGGATCAGAGATCGCGAGTCAGTCGACTAAGAACGGCGTTAAGAATACAGTACCTGGGTTCGAAGTTGCTGCGTCCTCCATCTCGTGGTCATCAGCCCGGGCCGAGGTTTCAGAAGTAGCTGCACTGCAACTCCAAAGGATCAGTCGACTAACTTCAGCGTCGACTAGAGACAAAGTTCACACAAAATGAGAAGATTCAAACAACACGATTACCCTGATATGGTAGGGATGGACACCTTCATCTTTGGTAGGAGCTTGATCGGCTTCGACGAGGCCGCCCTGGGCTGTTTCGGCACCTTTTCAGTCGGCACCGGAGAGACGGTCCGAGGGCGCTTGGTCGACTGAGTGGTGGTCGCAACCCCCTTACCACGTTCGGTTGAAGGGTCGTGGACAAGCTTCGACCGCCTTTCCGAGCGCGGTGGTACGACCTCCTCCTCCTCTTCCTCCTCGTCTTCAACGTCATCGTCATCACCGTCGTCATCATCATCGTCGTCGTCATCCCCTGCAACGTCTGAGTCCCACTCCTCCTCTTCCTGGCTCTCACCCCCGCTCGCCTCACCCTCCTCAGTCGGAGTTTGTGCCCCATTGGGCATCGAGTACAGCTCGGTGAGAGCCTAGCAGATATCAAGACAAGGATCAGTCGACCAGTCGGCAGGATAAACAGAAATGAATGCGACAAGAACGCAGTGGAGGGCAGAGCAAATGTACCTTGTTTGGATCGCTGTTGTGGTCGAGTGGAGGAATCCTTCTGGCTCCGCGTGGGTTGTCCTTGTTTCCGGTAACGGCTACCATCCATCTTTCCAGAGTGGCATCGTCGACTGCTTCTGGACGGACTCGAGTCTCGTCTTCGGTCCCACAGTACAACCACATGCAGTGGCTCCGGAACTGAAGGGGCTGGATGCGACGCCTGAGGAAGACCTCCAGGAGGTCCATGCCCGTCACTCCCTCCCGAACCAACTGCACCACGCGCTCCATCAACATCTTCACGTCAGCTTTCTCCTCCGGAATCAGCTTCAGAGGGGAGGGCTTGTTCACTCGGTCCATGGTAAACGGAGGGAGTCCACTCGACTGCCCTGGCGTCGACTGGACCTGGCAGTAGAACCAAGTCGACTGCCAGCCTCTGACGGACTCAGGAAAGGTCATGGGCGGGAAGGTGCTCTTATTCCTCACCTGGATCCCCAGACCCCCACACATTTGGACGACTCGGGTTCTCTCATCACCTGGGCTCGCCTTCTTCACGGTCTGAGAGCGACACGTGAATATATGTTTGAACAAACCCCAGTGCGGTCGACAGCCCAAGAAACCCTCAAACATGGACATGAATGCAGCAAGATAGGCAATGGAGTTTGGGGTAAAGTGGTGAAGCTGCGCTCCGAAGAAATTCAAGAAGCCACGGAAGAAAATACTCGGCGGCAAGGAAAACCCACGATCAACATGAGTGGCCAAAAGCACACACTCACCCTCTTCTGGCTGAGGTTGCCACTCCTTCCCCGGAAGCCTCGCAGCTCCGTGAGGGATCAAGCCCTCATTGGCCATGTCGAGGAGGTCCTTCTCTGTGATGGTCGACTGGATCCAGTCTCCTTGGACCCAGCCCTTCGGCAGACGGGATCTGGACGAGGACCCTCCGCGGCTGGTGGATCTCCCCTTCGCCTTCTCCGATGCCGACGCCTTCTTTGCGCGCTCCAGCGCCGCCGTCTTCTCCTTGGCCATGGTCGCCGGCGAGATGCGCGAAGGGAAGTGGTGCGGGGGCGAGAGCGAGCACACTGGGCGGAGAAGAAGGAAGCAGAGAGAGGGAGAGAATGCTGAGGCGCAGCACAGAAATCCTCGCCGGGCACATTTATAAGGTCCCTTCCGAGTGGATGACAGGTGGGCCCGTCGATCTAATCATATCGGGGAACAGTTATGCAGACGGGATACATGGCGAAAAAGGCGGCGCGGAGATCGAGGCGTCTATGCCCCGTTCCATCCGAACGCCGCGGTCCGCCCCGCTTCGCGCGCGTCCCCAAATTTCGCATCCCGCGTTATCCGCGAACAACAAATCAGTCTGTCAGACGCGGTGTTTCCGGCGATCCGTCGCTCGGAGATCGTCGAAGCCCGAAAGATCACTCGACGCAAAAATAGAATGGATCGAGTCGACTGAAGGCAAATTGCTCCCTGTCGACGAAGAGATTCTTTGGTCCAGGACAACGCACGACGAGGGCACAAAGGTTAATCGGAAACGACATCAACTCCTTCCTCACTCGAAGCCTCAATCCATTCGGGGGCTAATGATGGGGTTATGTACCTAGGGTAGGGTCATGGACCTGATCTAAGTACCTTACCCAAGGACACCCTTAGAAGAAGTCGCCTTCCAGTCGACCAACGAGGGACACACTCGACTGACTTGAAGGACTCGACCACGAGGACTCACTCGACCACTAGAAGGTCAAGAGGCACACTGCACTGCAACGGCCAGTAATCAAGTAGACTTTACGATAGTAAAGGCACTTTATGTGGGGCGTTACCAGTAACGCCCCAGACTTAACTCACCTTAAACCCTCTCCTACGTGGGCTAGCTGGGGTCCTGGCGCACTCTATATGAGCCACCCCCCTCCACAGGCAGAGGGGTTCGGACCTTGTAACTCATATACTCATAATCCACTCGACCGCCTCCGGGCTCCGAGACGTAGGGCTGTTACTTCCTCCGAGAAGGGCCTGAACTCGTACATCCTTTGTGCTTACAACCTCTCCATAGCTAGGACCTTGCCTCTCCATACCTACCCCCCACTCTACTGTCAGGCTTAGAACCACGACACCTAGAGTTTTGTCTCGAAACCCTCTTTCCGTTTAACCAACTCAAACAAGTTTTTGCCTTTGTAAAATTTGACCTAGATCCAGATTAGTAAACGAAGTTGTTTCTTTTGATGTTTGTCTTCCGTTGCTTCTTTCGATTTGATTCTTTTTGCAAACCGGGGTTCTTAAGTTGAACTATCTGGTTAGATCTCTTATTCGAGTTTTACCCGTGCATTAGTTGAGTACTTATTGTATGCTTGTTTGGTTGTGATAGAGTACCCGGAGTGCGCCGCTTGCTACTTTGAATCGCTAGGTTTTGCGGATCATCAGCAAGGCAAGTAACACTTTGATCATACTTCCTATTACCTAGTTTTTATTGCATAAGATCAACCCTCACACATCGCATGATTAGGATCTAATTAAATTGTGGGTTTGGGAAGTAGATGAGGTAGTACCTATTACCTGTTATTATCAGACCTTTGGGAGTTACTTCTACGTTTTCTTATTGTGCCATGCTATGCCTGTAGACGGGGATTGGGTGAGTGAAATCCATGACAGATGTGAGTTTGTTAAATTAATGGTTTATCTAAGGTGGCAACTTAAATACACATCTGGGTGGATTGAGGCACCTGGTATTCCAGCGATTGCCTGTTTTTCTTTTGGACCGCCACCCATGCTCAAAGGGATCATGAGATTATTCATACTAGAAATTTCCGTGTGCAGCCACAAGCTACTATGGGCTCTAGCATAGTTGACTAAGTCATGCGAACTCTTACAGTGGTAGACTAGCAGATGTAGGGGATGTAGGTTGGTACGGTCTACCCGTTCGTAAGGTGCTAGCGCTTCTAAAAGACTATGTCTCGGTCATCCGTTTCTCAAACACCATGTAGTGCGAGAATCCCAACGGAGGAGATCGAGTCTTGTGGGGAAAAGTGCGCAAACCTCTGCAGAGTGTATAAACTAATCATGGTTAGCCGTGTCCCCAGTTATGGACATCTTGAGTATCTAGTATTTGGATTATCATGTGAATCTCATCATGTTACTTTATATAATTTTGTTGGGTTTTAATGATGATGTTTAATTGGGATTGATAGCGTGTCTACACTCTCAATGTTTAACAACTACCATGATAGTTAAATAAAATTTATTCCTTTACAGTAGGGAAAAATTGGCTTTACGCAAAACTGTAACCATAGAGCTTTCCACCAGCCAAATATGCATATAGTATAGTCTTATTCTTTCATTGCTATTTATGTGTTACATTGCCAGCATATTCCATGTGCTGACCCGTTTCGGGCTGCAACGTTCATGTTGCAGACTTTTCAGACGACAAGTAAGGTGCCTTTTAGGTCGTGGTTCTATACTCAGTGATGCCGTTGGAATTGATGGACTCACTCATCTTCCAAGCCTTCCGCTGTTATCGTTATTAGATGGCCTTAAGCCATATTTATTGTAATAAGTTCTCTTTTGAGACACTTGATGTAATAAGTGTGTGATTGCTACTCTGTTATAAATCCTTCTAGTATTGTGTGGTGTCAGCATTACTGATCCAGGGATGACACCTGAGCACAGAGATTGGACCGTTTGAGGTCTGGTCGCTACAGCATTCCACATCAAAAATTCTGTTTTTATCATTTACCTACTCAAGGAGGAGCAGGAATTATGCTTGGGGATGCTTGATACGTCTCTAACTTATCTATAATTTTTTATTATTCCATGCTATTATATTATCAACCTTGGATGTTTTATATGCTATTTTATATGATTTCTGGGACCAACCTATTAACCTAGAGCCCACTGCCAGTTTCTATTTTTCATTGTTTTTGAGTATCACAGAAAAGGAAAACCAAATGGAGTCCAGTTGACATGAAACTTCACCGAACTTATTTTTGGACCAGAAGAAGGCCAAGAAGTAAAAGAATTGGGCTAGAAGAGTCTCGGGCTGCCCACGAGGGTGGGGGGCGCGCCCACCCTCCTGGGCGCGCCCCCTACCTCGTGGACAGCCCGGAGACCCCCCTGCCTTGTTCCCGACTCCAACACCTCTTATATAACCCAAAACTTCCAGAAAGAATAGATCAGGAGTTCCGTCGCCAGAAGCCTCCATAGCCACCAAAAACCAATCTAGACCCGTCCGGCACCCTGCCGGAGTGCGGAATCCTTCTCCGGTGGCCATCTTCATCATCCCGGCGCTCTCCATGACGAGGATGGCGTAGTTCTCCCTCGGGGCTGAGGGTATGTACTAGTAGCTATGTGTTTGATCTCTCTCTCTCTCTCTCTCTCTCGTGTTCTTGATTCAACAAGATCTTGATGTATCACGAGCTTTGCTATTTTATTTGGATCTTATGATGTTTCTCCCCCTCTACTCTCTTGTGATGAATTGAGTTTTCCCTTTGAAGTTATCTTATCGGATTGAGTCTTTAAGGATTTGAGAACACTTGATGTATGTCTTGCATGTGCTTATCTGTGGTGACAATGGGATATCACGTGATCCACTTGATGTATGTTTTGGTGATCAACTTGCGAGTTATGTGACCTCGTGAACTTATGCATAGGGGTTGGCACACGTTTTCGTCTGGATTCTCTGGTAGAAACTTTGGGGCACTCTTTGAAGTTCTTTGTGTTGGTTGAATAGATGAATCTGAGATTTTTGTGATGCATATCGTATAATCATACCCAAGGAAACTGGAGGTGACATTGGAGTATCTAGGTGACATTAGGGTTTTGGTTGATTTGTGTCTTAAGGTGTTATTCTAGTACAAACTCTATGATAGATTGAATGGAAACAATAGCTTCGTGTTATTTTACTATGAACTCTTGAATAGGTCAATCAGAAAGGATAACTTTGAGTTGGTTTCATACCCTACCATAATCTCTTCGTTTGTTCTCCGCTATTAGTGACTTTGGAGTGAGTCTTTGTTGCATGTTGAGGGATAATTATATGATCCAATTATGTTATTATTGTTGAGAGGACTTGCACTAGTGAAAGTATGAACCCTAGGCCTTGTTTCTTAGCATTGCAATACCGTTTGTGCTCACTTTTACCACTTGCTACCTTGTTCTTTTTATATTTTCATATTACAAGTACCCATATCTACCATCCATATTGCACTTGTATCACCATCTCTTCGCCGAACTAGTGCACCTATACAATTTACCATTGTATTGGGTGTGTTGGGGACACAAGAGACTCTTTGTTATTTGGTTGCAGGGTTGTTTGAGAGAGATCATCATCATCCTATGCCTCCCACGGATAGATAATCCTTAGGTCATCCACTTGTGGGAAATTTGCTACTGTCCTACAAACCTCTGCACTTGGAGGCCCAACAACGTCTACAAGAAGAAAGTTGTGTAGTAGACATCACGCGACACCACCACGGAGGAGCTGGCGCACATAACCGCCCGGGCAGAGGAGGCGGTGCTTCCCAAGGAGGCCGGCAGCGTCGGAACCGTGGATGATGAGGCCGACGTGGCCGCAAAGGAGATGAAGTTCGCCGAGTGGACGGGAGCTGCCGGGGGATCCAGCAACGTCGGTGCTGGCGCCCCCCTTGTCAAAGACGTGGCCGACGAGTCGACCGAAGAGAAGACAGGGGCGAAGGACCCCCTGTCCCCGGAGAGAAAACATGTCCTGCGGCGGGCTAGCTCCGGCAAGCTGGTCCAGCCCGGCAGGACCATGCAGCGGCAACAGGCACAGGCGCAGGCCGCGTGCGAGACGAGGGCTACGGCAGCAAAGAAGGCCGTGACCGCCACTTCTTCCTCATCCAGGCAGCGCAGGACGCCTTCACCTTCCCTTGCCCCTGCGGACACCGCCCCAGAGGCCGACTTTGACCTTGGGTCCTTCAGCCCAAATAGGAAGAGGAGGCAATCACAGGAGGACGAGTAAGCATTTCGCCATTCATCATTTCTGACCCTCAGCCAGCACCATCTTTCCTGACTTGATCTTGTCTTTGTAGTGACACGGAGACACTGTCCTAGATGGCGGCGAAGAGGGCCAGGGCTTTGACAAGCGACAAGCCCCCGACGAGCCCTCACACGCCGGAGCTGGTGGTGATCAGCCCGGACAACAGCCCTCGGCGCAGCCCCCACTTCATCCCCCAGCGTGAGTTCAGTACTCACTCCCCATCGACAGCCATTGGGGCATGAATCCTTGGTGCCGATGTCATAGCCCTAGTTCAGCCCTTTCTTGACTTTGCTTGCTCATCATGTCATCATGTTTAAATTTCATGAAACATGAAATGGGGATTGTTGAAACCCTAGCACCTAATGAATTCAACTAGGTTCGATAAAAATATGTTCAATGATCCCAAATGCCCTTTAGAAAAGTTCATGATTTTTGTTAAAGGTGAAAACCTCTGCCAAAAGTCATGCACATATTTCTAGGCCATTCTGGATTTTTGAATTAAATCATATTGTATTTGAATTTGGGCATTTAAATGCTATACATATTTTTAAGTGCTCAAATAATTGTGAAATTAAATGAGGGTTGTTGGAAACAAATTCACAAGTGCCCACAATTAATTTCAGCATTTTAACAAATGGTTTAGTATTTTTACTAAATCAAAACTTACTGCAGAAAATAGAAAACAGAAACAAATAGAGAAAACCAGAGAGAGGAGGCTTACCTGGCCTGCACTGTGTTGGCCCAGCCCATCTCTCTCCCTTGTCTTCTTCCAGCTCACGCCAGAAGGACTGGAGTGCGCGTGTCCGACGCCCGCCGGCACGCGCACGGCCACCTCCTACTTGCCGCTTTGCCCTGGCCCTCCCTGGTGAAGCCACGCCACCCATCGACCCTCTTTGGCTCACCCAGCGCCTCTTCTCTCCTCTGGCTCCTCTCCACCTCGCGCCCGAGCGCACCGTAGTGCGCCGCCGAGCACCACCGCAGCCACTGCCGCTCCCTCGACCTCTCGAGCTTACCAAGAGCTCCGCCGCTTCATCCTCGACCTCCACACCGAGCCACGCGACGTCGAACGCCCCACAACGCCGCCTTTTCCCTCGTCTTCAACCTTGGGCACCAGAGATCGCCACCGCTGATTCGACACCTCCGAGCCGTCCCCGAGCGTGCTAAGCATCCCTACAGCCTCTATGTGAGCTCCTACGTCGTTTCCCTCTTACCCCGACGCTGTTCGCGACCTGTAGCCGTTGATTCCGCGCTGACCGAAACCCACCGCCGCAAGAGCTTGTCGCCGGCGTTGCTCCGGCGACCATTTGGTCACCCCAGCATGTCCAGCAAGCTCGCCGCACACCATAGAGCCTCTCAAGAGCTTCGGGTCGTCTGTTAGCGTGCCGTAGCCTCGACTCCAAGCACGCCCGAGCTCCGGCAGCCAACAACGTCGTCGCCGGCGTCTTTTCCGACCACCCCGAGCCCAAACACCACCACCACTCGACGTGGCAGCCCCCCAGCATCACGTAGATGCCCTCCGCCACCCATTTGGTCGCTGGAGTAGGAATCCCGCACCTCGCCGCCGCGTCTTCCCTCGCCGGCGTTGAGTCACCGGTGGATTAGCCCCGGTTGACGAGGGATTTGACCCCCCTGGGTCACTGACATACGGGCCCCGCCCGGCTAACCAAGTTAGTTAGGGTTAATCTAAATTAAATTAGTTAGTGAGCCACTGACATATGGGCCCCACTGCCTAACTAATCGACTAACAATAATAGATTAAGGTTAATCTAATTGCAGTGGGCCCACGCGTCAGCTTTGACCGTGCTAACGTGGCTGTTGACCTGGCCCCACAAGTCAGCCTCTAGTCCTGCCCTGTTACATTGACGTGCGGGCCCCACAGGTCAGGTTCGACCTGGACCACACCCTGCTGACCTGTTGACGTCATGATGATGCAGTGCTGATGCAGTAAAGTTTTCTGGAATTAAAATAAATCAGAAATGATTTGTTTATTTCAGAAAATATCCAAAACTTCTAAAAACCATAGAAAATCAATCGTAACTCCAAATGAAACAAATTATATATTAAAAATGATCAGAAAAATCCAAAGAATCTGAATATGGTATTTTCATACATGTTTGAACAAGTTAACCTCACTGAATAGGACAATTCATGATTATGGAATAAATGGTAATTGGTTTTGTAGTTGGAATTTGCTATAGGTTTGAATTCCACTTCAATGAATGTGACTAACTGTTGCCCTAGGTCAATTCAGTACCTTAATATGACATATCATTCATATGTATGTGCATTGCATTGATTGCAGTTCCTTTTGTGTTTGCCGGTGGTTGTTCCCTCTCGGTAGACGTTCGTTTCAACGATGAGTTCAATGACACCGATGAAGAGTTATATCATCTTCAGAAGTGCTAGGCAAGAAAAACCCCCTTGTTCATTCCGATACAATCCCACTCTCTCGCTCCTACTCTCTTTTAATGCATTAGGACAACACCGATTCAACTGTTACATGCTGCGGTAGTTGAACCCTTTCCTCTGCATGATCTGTCATTGCCACAGTAAATAGATGAAACCCACTAGCATGAGTAGGAGTTGTTTGAGCCCTATTGTGCCTACTCATTCATTCTTGTTTGTCATGCCTGCTACTACTTATAGTTGAGTTAGGTCTGATTCATTGGGGATGAATTGGAATGTGGTGAACATGTCCTACCGTTGAGAGCTAAGTCTGTGAACAAGATTTGGTAAAGGTAGCGTTGAGAGGCCATGTAGGAGTACATGGTGGGTTGTCTCATTGTAGCCGTCCTTAGGAACTGAGTTATGTGTTTGTGATCCATGAATAGCTACTACCACACATTGGAATGCTTAAGTGCCCCTCTCGACTTATTAATCAACCTGATCTCTGTCCAGGAGTTGCAACTAGTTTCTAGTGTTTGTAGGTTGTGTTAGTAGTCTACCAAGTGGTACCCGGTACAGGTGGGCTTGGGACAGACTAGGCACCATGGCATAGTGTACCAAGCGTAGATCCATCCGTCGAGGTGGGCTTGGGAACCCTGCACACATCGTTTGGGGCCGTGAGCGACACCCCGGCCGGATCTCCTTGCAGATGGAACCCGAATAGGCGATAAACTTGGACTAGAGACTTGTTGGTTTGTCAGGTCGTGGTCGACTCCCTCGCCCGGCTTCCGCTTGAAGGTTGCCGAGGTACATGACGTGTACAGGGCGATAAGTGGCGAGAGTGTGTGTGAAGAAGTACACCCCTGTAGGGTTACCATTATCTATTCAACTAGCCGGATTCCTCGGATATGGAAACTTGGACCCCTTGCATAGTTCATAGACAAGTGAAAGTGGATACTCTAAAATGCGCAAGATAAGTGTGAGTGATATGGATGGCGTTCTCGCAGGGAGACGGGACCGGATCCATAGTGGTGTATTGGTATGGTGAATATGTGGACTCGTGTGCGCCACCTCAAAGAGTTACTTGCAGTTGTAGTTCAGGTTAGCCACTGAGTCAAAGCTGGCTTGCTGTAGTTAAACTCCACCACCCCTTTGTTGATACTGATGCATATGTAGATAGTTCTGATGTAAGTCTTGCTGGGTACATTTGTACTCACGTTTGCTTATTCTATGTTTTGCAGAGAGACGTCAGTCTCGCTAGTAGTTCCATGTGGACTCCGACGTTTAGCTTGTTACCTGAGCTACGATCTTGTACCCTTGGGAGGGTCTTGTAGATAGTCAGGCTCCTCAGCCTTCTTCATTTTTAGTTGTCTGTACTCAGACAAGTTAAGCTTCCGCATGAGCTTTGACTTGTATGCTCTGAATGTTGGGTCATGAGACCCATGTTTGTAATATCTCGCTCCTCAGAGCCTAATGAATAAATACTTGAGTCGTAGAGTTACGTTGTGATGCCATGTTGTATTTACACATATCGAGCATATTGTGTGTATGATTGAAATGCTTGGTATGTTTGGGATCTGACAACCTAGTTGTTTATCCTTGGTAGCCTCTCT
Source organism: Triticum dicoccoides (assembly GCF_002162155.2). Classification (NCBI taxonomy): domain Eukaryota; kingdom Viridiplantae; phylum Streptophyta; class Magnoliopsida; order Poales; family Poaceae; genus Triticum; species Triticum dicoccoides. The sequence continues at coordinate 202,944,907 of NC_041388.1, read as the reverse complement.
TATGGGGAAATTTAGTCTTTTACTTCCATGAGCCATAGTAGTCCGCTACAGCCCGGTTCACCGGAGTCCTGCTAGACCAGCACTACTCCTCCGGAACACTTGACTGGCCGGCATGTGATTCACTTCATTCCTGTGTCTATCCCTTCGGGGAAGTGTCACGTGGTGACATCCAGAGTCCTGCCTAGCATGCTACAGCCCGGGTTCCTGGAGTCCTGTTAGCCCAGTGCTACAGCCCGGACTCACACGCTGCTGACCGACATGCTCGATGTTGATTCATGTATGCCTGTCCCCGTAAGTTAGTGCCACTTTGGGTTCACGACTAGTCATGTCGGCCCGGGTTCTCTGTCATATGGATGCTAGCAACACTATCATATACGTGAGCCAAAAGGCGCAAACGGTCCCGGGCCATGGTAAGGCGACACCCGTGGGAATACCGTGCGTGAGGCCGCAAGGTGATATGAGGTGTTACAGGCTAAATCGGTGTGACTTAGAATCGGGGTCCTGACAGCTTTGGTATCAGAGCCTGACTGACTGTAGGATTACCAAGCCAAGCTGGTCGAAGTCGTGTCTAGAAATGCTTTAGTTATATAAGGGAATTGATTGTGGATGGGAACGTAAGGCTCTTTTTACTCCTTATCCTCATGACCTTCTGATCTGAGTCATCTTATCTTTTCTATGGGGTTAAGAACTAGGCTTCTCTTATATCTCTCAGGATGATGTGTTACTAAACCGTAGTTGCCTAGGATTGTTGAGTTCAAGCCTCAGTTCAGTTCCTCCTACTTCCATATGTTCATAACTGGCCTCAGAACCTTGATATTGTGATGTTGAGTGGTTATGCCACCATTTTTGCAGGATGTCTCAAGTTATTTTGAGCATTTACAGTGGTTATGTTGTCCGAGTCATCCCAGGTTTCTAAATAGTCTGATGCACTTGCAAATCTTTCCTCCATGTTCCGTTGTATTTTGGGCCAGATTAAGCACACTAAACGGTGTGTTGAGGTACTCCGTTGCCTTGACGTGTATGTTGGAGTTAGTATTATGACCCTAGGTGTCCTCGAGAGTATAATAATGCTTCGGTATCCCCAGTGTGATGATTCTGGCCATCATTCTTGAAAGCATCCCGTGATGCCATTTAGTAGTAGATATTCTATTCCTGGGTTTTTGAACCCGAGATTCACCCTACTTCATGTTGTTAGTATTTGCTAGTTCCCTTAAGATATTAGTAACCTTTGCGATAGTCCTCGAGGTCTGTGGTATTTCCTTCTTCCAAATACAATGAACCATTAAGGCAGAAGTTCTTTGAAACAAAAGATCACCATTAGAGTACTCCCGAGGAGTTCTCCATTCATAATTGTGATTCTGCCAGTCTACCTTTCTGCATGGGTTATCCGGAAGAAAAATGTTGAACTCGTTCAACATACTAACCCATGAATCCACAACTCAAAATGTTATATGCTCCTTGAGTTGTCCATTCTCAGCTGTATTCCGACCATCATCTATAAATTGATAGTCAGAAATAGTTGTGCATTCGTGTTCATCGATGCCTATTATTCTTGTGGTCTGTCAAGCCATTCTATTCCGGAATGACTAGGAGAAACAAACTCCAGTACCTCGTCCACTTTTAGGATTGGGTCAAAGTAGTTGTATTTCGTGGATCAAAATTCCAATCCAGCTTTTGCTCTGTTCTACCTTGGAGTGTTACCATCTTTATGCCAGGAATGTCATGAGAATTGCACTGCCTCTTATGAACTCTTGACGTAGTGATACTTCTCCCCATCATTATTCATTCCTGGGTCCCGTGTTGCTGTAACCGGAATGCCAACAAGTGAACCATGATGTGTGAAATCAATGCTCCTAGCAACTGTGTTGCTTGTTAGTTACGGACATTATTATCATTCTTAGCGTGTTGGTTATCGAATCACTATTCTAGGATTAATCGTGCTACCTTGTCCTTATTTCTGGTGCACTCTTCAATCTTGGAGTTAGGATTGAATTCCATGCTTATTTGATCATATCGTCTTGCCCTGAAAGCAAGATTGTTCTCGAGCTTAGTGACATATCGGGGGTTCTTGATTTTCCGAATATCTTCTCGGAGGTATCACTAGGCTATCACCTGATCGCTATGTTGAGTCCGTGATCAAGTTGGTTTTCCATTAAACCACCCTTTCTCCAAGAATCTGTGTTGGATACCCCTGAGCTAGTTGGTTAAGCTAAACAACAACTTGGAGAGTTGGAAGATAAAATCTTGTCTGACTTAGTTCGTGTCAAGGAATATCTTTTGTGTGTGTGTGTGTGTGTTGAAGAAGGATGATATCTTCATCAATTGGTCCTCATGATCAGTTGTTGGATCTATTGTCTTGTCCAAACTTGGATTTGAGTGTGGGCTATCCTCAAATCAAATCAGAACCAATGATGTTCGTAATGTTGTCTTACTCGTGTTTGATCCCTCGGGCATACACCATTACATCCTTTGGTCTGACCAATGCTATCACCGTGTTCACCTAATTAAGGAATTCCATCTATATGGCAATCTGGATGAATTGTTGTTGAGCCCATCGACAACATCCTTATCTTCTCCATGATTATGTTCAACATCCAGCTAGTGTTGGAAACTTGTGAGCAATGCTTTCGTGATCCGTTCATTAAGCATATGTCCAGATGAAAGAAGTGACTTTCTTAGTTCATGTGCATTCGATGCAACTTGCCACCGTGAATTCGAGAAAGCTTGTTTTGCTTCCTCTGGAATCATCCCAAGTCATTCATGCATATGTGCGAAGTATCATGTGGTTTGGAGACTTGCAACCTTCATTCCATATGTTCCCTAGGACCCCAAGCCACTGATTGATTTGTTCAAGGAAAAGGAGTTTGTTGTGTTAATTCTAGACCATGCACAAGACTCCGATAACCTCGATGATGGTTCCCAACTTGAACTCGGTAGTGTTTTATCATAAGACTACTATGTGGTCATGCTTGTCTGGGACAGCGTGTTCACATGTGTTTAGCAGAACCGGCTCATGTTTTGGAGCCTGCTATCTTAGTTCATTCCTCGAGAATCTCGCAATGCCATCTCGTCGAATTGTGTTGCAAACTTTCATTTTTCTTTCTAGACTTGATGAGTCTAGAATATCCTAACACCAACCAGATCTGAATCTCAGGCAGATATGATGGTTGGAACATTCCCAACAGTTGCATCTTGTTCCCGGCTTGCACCGCCATTGTGCCAATCCCCCATGGGCTGCCCTTCTCGGTAGTTGCTGTCCAATATCATCTTCAAAAGTGGACTTACCATGGGTCCCCTCCACCTCCGATGATAAGCAAATCATCCTTTGCGTTGTCTTCAACAAGGTAGTCCATATCATCCATTCTAGTCCGGGTATGCCATCCCTTTGTACTCCGCCAAACGATTGTTGTGAATTGCCTTAGGCTGGTATAAAGAGTTTCAATGATCTCTGAATCAAAGTAATTCTTTTTGCCACTTAAGGGAATATCTCTACGAGCCACCTCCTCTAAGGCGCCCCGTTCGACATGAAGGGCAACTTAACTCCTCGCTACTTGAAACGCATCCACCATCTTCTTAAGCGTGGGAATGTTGCCTACCAAATTGAACCTTTGTTATCAGTTTCTCTCCATCCGTCTTGATGTGTGCATTGTGTCTTGGCTTAAGAGACGTTCTATTGTCTCATTCCATGAGTCGATCATGTATCGCTTGATCTTTGTGAAGATCGAATTCTGTCGAGTTTCCTCTCTTTTGTCATCATAGTTGCAAGAAGATTTCAAAGCAAAGACGTCAAGATCGATTGGAGAAATGAATCAACATCTTCGAGAAGGGAAAATCGTATCATGAAGATTGTGTTAGCTTGTGACCCCTTTATCTTCTTACCTCACGACTTGAATCTTGGGACGAGATTCTTGTTTAGTGGGGGTGAGCTGTCACAACCCCAGTTCAGCCCTTGCTTGACTTTGCTTGCTCATCATGTCATCATGTTTAAATTTCATGAAACTTGAAATGGGGATTGTTGAAACCCTAGCACCTAATGAATTCAACTAGGTTCGATGAAAATATTTTCAATGATCCCAAATGCCCTTTAGAAAAGTTCATGATTTTTGTTAAAGGTGAAAACCTCTGCCAAAAGTCATGCACATATTTCTAGGCCATTCTGGATTTTTGAATTAAATCATATTGTATTTGAATTTGGGCATTTAAATGCTATACATATTTTTAAGTGCTCAAATAATTGTGAAATTAAATGAGGGCTGTTGGAAACAAATTCACAAGTGCCCACAATTAATTTCAGCATTTTAACAAATGGTTTAGTATTTTTACTAAATCAAAACTTACTGCAGAAAATAGAAAACAGAAACAAATAGAGAAAACCAGAGAGAGGAAGCTTACTTGGCCTGCACTGTGTTGGCCCAACACTGTTGGCCCAGCCCATCTCTCTCACTTGTCTTCTTCCAGCTCACGCCAGAAGGACTGGAGCGCGCGTGGCCGACGCCCGCTGGCACGCGCACGACCACCTCCTGCTTGCCTGTTTGCCCTGGCCCTCCATGGTGAAGCCACGCCACCCCCTCGACCCTCTCTGGCTCTCCCAGCGCCTCTTGTCTCCTCTGGCTCCTCTCCACCTCGCGCCCGAGTGCACCGTAGTGCGCCGCCGAGCACCACCGTAGCCACTGCCGCTCCCTCGACCTCTCGAGCTTACCAAGAGCTCCGCCGCTTCATTCTCGACCACCAACTGAGCCGCGCAATGTCGGACACCCCACAACGCCGCCTTTGCCCTCGTCTTCAACCTCGGGCACCGGAGATCGCCACCGCCAATTCGACACCTCCGAGCCATCCCCGAGCGCGCTAAGCATCCCTACAGCCTCTATGTGAGCTCCTACGCCGTTTCCCTCTTACCCCGACGCCGTTTGCGACCTGTAGCCGTTGATTCCACGCTGACCGAAACCCACCGCCGCAGGAGCTTGTCATCGGCGTTGCTCCGGCGACCATTTGGTCACCCCAGCATGTCCAGCAAGCTCGCCGCACACCGTACAGCCTCTCAAGCACTTCGGGTTGTCCGTTAGCGCACCGTAGCCTCGACTCCAAGCACGCTCGAGCTCCAGCAGCCGCCAACGTCGTCGCCGGCGTCTTTTCCGACCACCCCGAGCCCAAACACCACCACCACTCGACGCGGCAGCCCCCCAGCATCATGTAGATGCCCTCCGCCGGCCATTTGGTCGCCGGAGGAGGAATCCCGCACCACGCCGCCGCGTCTGGCCTCGCCGGCGTCGAGTCGCCGGTGGATTAGCCCCGGTTGACCAGGGATTTGACCCCCCTGGGTCACTGACATACGGGCCCCGCCTGGCTAACCAAGTTAGTTAGGGTTAATCTAAATTAAATTAGTTAGTTAGCCACTAACATATGGGCCCCACTGCCAAACTAATCGACTAACAATAATAGATTAAGGTTAATCTAATTGCAGCAGGCCCACGCGTCAGCTTTGACCATGCTAATGTGGCTGTTGACCTGGCCCCACAAGTCAGCCTCTAGTCCTGCCCTGTTACACTGACGTGCGGGCCCTGTTGACCTGCTGACATCATGATGACGCAGTGCTGACGCGGTAAAGTTTTCTAGAATTAAAATAAATCATAAATGATTTGTTTATTTCAGAAAATATCCAAAACTTCTAAAAATCATAGAAAATCAACCGTAACTCCAAATCAATGAATATGACTAGCTGTTGCACTAGGTCAATTCAGTACCTTAATATGACATATCATTCATATGTATCTGCATTGCATTGATTGCAGTTCCTTTTCTGTTTGTCGGTGGTTGTTCCCTCTCGGTAGACGTTCGTTTCGACGATGAGTTCGATGACACCGATGAAGAGTTATATCATCTTCAGAAGTGCCAGGGAAGCAAAACCCCCTTGTTCATTCCGATACAATCCCACTCTCTCGCTCCTACTCTCTTTTAATGCATTAGGACAACACCGATTCAAGTGTTACATGCTGCGGTAGTTGAACCCTTTCCTCTGCATGACCTGTCATTGCCACAGTAAATAGATGAAACCCACTAGCATGAGTAGGAGTTGTTTGAGCCCTGTTGTGCCTACTCATTCATGCTTGTTTGTCATGCCTGCTACTGCTTACAGTTGAGTCAGGTCTGATTCATCGGGGATGAATTGGAATTTGGTGAACATGTCCTACCGTTGAGAGCTAAGTGTGTGAACAAGATTTGGTAAAGGTAGCGGTGAGAGGCCATGTAGGAGTACATGGTGGGTTGTCTCATTGCAGCCATCCTCAGGAACTGAGTTCTGTGTTTGTGATCCATGAACAACTACTACCACGCATTGGAATGCTTAAGTGCCCCTCTCGACTTATTAATCAACCTGATCTCTGTCCAGGAGTTGCAACTAGTTTTTGGTGTTTGTAGGTTGTGTTAGTAGTCTACCAAGTGGTACCCGGTACAGGTGGGCTTGGAACAGACTAGGCACCGTGGCATGGTGTACCAAGCGTAGATCCATCCGTCGAGGTGGGCTTGGGAACCCTGCACACATCGTTTGGGGCCGTGAGCGACACCCCGGCTGGATCTCCTTGCGGATGGAACCCGAATAGGCGATAAACCTGGACTAGAGACTTGTTGGTTAGTCAGGTCATGGCCGACTCCCTCGCCCGACATCCGCTTGAAGGTTGCCGAGCTACATGACGTGTACAGGGCGATAAGTGGCGAGAGCGAGTGTGAAGATGTACACCCCTGCAGGGTTATCATTATCTATGCGAATAGCCGGATTCCTCGAATATGGAAACTTGGACCGCTTGCATAGTTCATAGACAAGTGAAAGTGGATACTCTAAAATGCGCAAGATAAGTGTGAGTGCTATGGATGGCATTCTCGCAGGGAGACGGGAGCGGATCCATAGTGGTGTATTGGTATGGTGAATATGTGGACTCGTGTGCGCCACCTCAAAGAGTTACTTGCAGTCGTATTTCAGGTTAGCCACTGAGTCAAAGCTGGCTTGCTGCAGTTAAACTCCACCACCCCTTTCTTGATACTGATGCATATGTAGATAGTTCTGATGTAAGTCTTGCTGGGTTTATTTGTACTCACGTTTGCTTATTCTATGTTTTGCAGAGAGACGTCAGTCTCGCTAGTAGTTCCATGTGGACTTCGACGTTTAGCTTGTTACCTCAGCTACGATCTTGTACCCTTGGGAGGGTCTTGTAGATAGTCAGGCTCCTCAGCCTTCTTCATTTTTAGTTGTCTGTACTCAGACAAGTTAAGCTTCCGCATGTGCTTTGACTTGTATGCTCTGAATGTTGGGTTATGAGACCCTTGATTGTAATATCTCGCTCCTCGGAGCCTAATGAATAAATACTTGAGTCGTAGAGTTATGTTGTGATGCCATGTTGTATTTACACATATCGGGCATATTGTGTGTATGGTTTAAGTGCTTGGTATGTTTGGGATCCGACAACCTAGTTGTTTATCCTTGGTAGCCTCTCGTATGGGGAAATGTAGTCTTGTGCTTCCATTAGCCATAGTAGTCCGCTATAGCCCGGTTCACTGGAGTCCTGCTAGCCCAGCACTATTGCTCTGGAACACTCGACTGGCAGGCATGTGATTCAATTCGTTCCTGTGTCTGTCCCTTCGGGGAAATGTCACACGGTGACATCCGGAGTCCTGCCTAGCCTGCTACAGCCCGGGTTCCTAGAGTCCTGTTAGCCCAGTGCTACAGCCCGGATTCACATGCTGCTGACTGACATGCTCGATGTTGATTCATGTATGCCTGTCCCCGTAAGTTAGTGCCACTTTGGGTTCATGACTAGTCAAGTCGGCCCGGGTTCTCTGTCATATGGATGCTAGCAACACTATCATATACGTGATACAAAAGGCGCAAAAGGTCCCGGGCCATGGTAAGGCGACACCCGTGGGAATACCGTGCGTGAGGCCGCAAAGAGATATGAATTGTTACAGGCTAGATCGGTGTGACTTAGAATCGGGGTCCTGACAACCGACCTTGCTGAGTTTGCAGAAGGAGAGTGGCAACAAGAGGAGCTACTAAGGTTCACCCCAGACACGCCGCCCCCGTCAACCATGCCGCCCAGAGGGGCATCCCCGGCAGGGGCACCTTCCTCTGAGCCCACGCACATGGAGGAGGAGGAGGCAAGCATGGGTGCTGGCGGCTCTATCCCGGCCATGAACGTTGTCGGGGAGGGAACAACTTCTTCTCTGCCCAGCGCGGGTAAGTGGCTCGCCTCCCTTCTCTATTTTCTTCCAGTTATTTGTTCTGAATTTCTGATTTTGGCCCTGCTTTTCCTTCCTTTCAAGTTTCCATACGCCCCTTCGACGGACTGGGAGGATATGGACACCATCATCGAGGGGGTCGCCAAGGACACTGAAACCGAGGCCGCCAAGATCGCGGTTGATGAAGCCGCGAAGTCTGCTGCCGAGGATGCTGGCAAGGGGCGTGTTGGGGAGGCCGGCAAGGCTGCTGCCGGGGAGGCCGGTAAGGGTGCTGCCGAGGAGGCCGTCAAGGAGCCTGCCGCGGAGGCCAGCAAGGCCACTACCGAGGAGGCTGCCAAGGAGCATGCCGGGGAGGGGATGGCCGACGACCAACCTTCCTCCCCTGCAGCCCCCTCGGGCAAATACTTGAAGGTGGGTGACAACTTGTTCGTCCGCCTCCCAGGGACGGCGAGCGCGAGGGCACCGACCGAAGGGGAGGTGTTTGATGATGAGGCGCTCACCACCGTCGGGCTCCAGGTTATCAACGAACCGAGCACCGACGGCGTCCAAAGAGGACCAGTTTCTCCGAGCCATGAGCACCAACTTCCAGAAGCTCCAGGCGCTCCACCGTGCCCGCCAAGACAAGGTGAAATCCAGGATGGCGGCGGTGGACAAGGCCGAGGCAGATTTTGAGGAGCGTGTCGCTCAGACGCGGGTCTAGTTTGGCGAGGCCCGGGAAGAACTGAGGGCTGCCCACGGTGAGCTGGATGAGCGCAAGAGAGAGCTCATCCTAAAGCAGGCTGAGGTCGAGAAGGCCTAGGAGATGGCGAAGGAGCAGGCCGCCAAGGACGAAGCCGCCCGGGTGCAGCAGCAAGCTCTACTGGACACCCAGGAGGAAGACCTCGTCGCCCGCGAGAAAGCGCTTGCCTCCACGCTCCGCAGAAAGGACGAGGATAGCAAGCAGATCATCGCAGAACAGACCCAGGAGCAGGAGCAGTGGCACAAGGAGGCACTCGATGCTCTGGCCCTGGACCACGCCGGCAAGGTGGAGAAGCTGGAGCTGGAGCAGTAGGAGCTGAAGAATAAGGTCTCGGGGCTGACGGAGGAGAGGGACGCGGCCAACCGCTCTTTGGCGGATTCGTAGGTCACCGCCTCCGACCATATCAAGCTGCTCTCCGAGGCCAACATCTCCATTGACGGTCTAAAGCTATAGCTAGGTGCTTTGGATGGGAGGCTTTCAGAGGCCATAGGCCGGGAGGAGACCCTCAACAAGCTCCTTGAGACCGAAAAGTAGCTGTGGAGTGATGACGCCGCCGCCCATAAGGACTATGAGGACGCCGTGAATCTCTGGATTAGCCGTCTCATCGGCGTTGCGGGGAAGCTCACCGTGCAGCTAGCCGTCATGGGCCTGCCGGATGTCAGGTTCTTCCAGGAGGTGAAGACAAGCCCCAATGCCAGGCTAACCTTGTTCTTCGAGCGCATCCTCGATGCCTAGAAGTAGCTCCGCTCCAATAGAGAGACATGTCTGGCCAATGAGTCCCGAAGGCTTTGCCGGGGGAGGGGGCCTGACCAAGGTGCTCACCAAGGTGGCGTTCTGGAACCCCAACGTTGACTTCGCCGACGCGCTTGTGAGCTTGCTAGAGGGCATGGACTTCGCGGCGCTCGAAGAGCGTATCGGGCCCATCATCAGCTGCGTCAACGGAGTTAAGAGGGTGGAGGGCCAGCGCCAGGACTAGCCACCTCATTTTTCTTTGCCGCTCCGAGTTCATGCCCAAGACAATTTATCTTAAGTTAGAACCGCAACAATTACTGATGTAACATAACTCCACAGTACGGAAATGAAGTGTGCTATCTTCCTGTTCGATCTTTTCTAGTATGTACACACCCTACGCCTAAACCCATGTTGTGGCGCTTTGAGGAACAGATCCTTAGCAGCCTGCCGGAGGGCGCTTCCTGCCGGGCAAATCACCTTGCCATTCTCGGCGCATCCACCTGATATGTTGAGCGGACGCGAAACAGAACAAGGGTGTTGCCAATAGCGGAAGGGTTCCCTTGCGTGCAGGTTTTCCATACAAGGAGCAAGATCTTTCGAGGAAGATAACCCGATGTAAAAAAAGAAAGGAATTGCTCAAGGTTTTGTGTGACTTAGCTTTTTATCGCCACGTGGATGGTTGTTGCGGCTGCGGATAGCACCGCCCCGCCTAGCCGATGGCACCAGAGCATGGCTGATCGACGTCGCCTTCTTATCTCGAGCCATCCGAGGAAGGAGTCAATGAGTTGGCCTTAAAACCGGATTTTCACAGCCTCAGCACCCCCTACCTGGCGCGCCAAAGATGTCGGGGTTCTGGAACGACACCTATGGGATCCCTCACAGAATCCCTTCTACGGTTGTGGGGCGTGGGGCTGTGTAAAGAGCGGGTCTAGAAGAGCAACTCGATGGGATTTTTACCCAGGTTCGGGCCGCAAGCGATGCATAAAACCCTAGTCCTGCTTTGTCTGTATTTAGTGTTCTTGAGCTCTTGAACTAGCTGCGGTGCATGCCCAGTCCAAAAAGTTTGTATCCTTACTCAATACGCCTCCAGCCTCCTTTTATATGTCAAAAGGGGTTGCCACAGTGGCACAGAGGAGGTGGAAAGTATGTACAGTGTACAAGTTTATCTCCTGACATCCTAGGACAAATGCATTTAATGTGCCACCTATGTGTCCTCTTGCTTTACTGGGGACATTAAAGGAGCTCGTCCCGTCCATTGCTGCATCGCCTTGCTTCGATGCGCGTCCAAGGTGACGAGGCATGCAGCACCACGCTGGCTGGCTGGCTGCTGAGCTGGTGCGGTGGCAGAGTCTTCACCAAGATCTGCATGCCACCACGCAGGTGCTCGGCTGGTTGGCCTGGAAGCTGCATGCTGCCACACAAGTGCATGCCTAGTTGGTAGGCTGGTCTCCACCTCGGAATGGGCACGGGGCAGCGAAGCTTTGGTAAGTCCGGGCCAGGCTCCGTAGACGCCCCCGGCAAGGCCCTAGCCTGGATCTCGTGGGCGTCCCCGGCAAGGGCCTTGCCGGGGGCTTGTGAGCATCGCCGACACGGATCTTGCCGGGGATCTTCGTCTTCTGGTGCTCATCTAGGCCTACAGGCCTTTAGTTTCTACCAAGATCTGCATGCCACCATGCAGGCGCTCCCGAGCCTTGGTCTTGACATTGTCGATAGCGTCATAACTCTCAGGCTCAAGGGTAGCGGTCTTGCTGGTCTTGGGCAAGTTTCCCCGGCAAGGCTCTTGCCAGGGCCATGTAGGCCGTCCCGGCAAGGCTCTTGCCGGGGGAAGCCCATCTTGTCCCATTGCTCTTTATTCTTCTGGCTTGGGTGCTACCTCGGCAGCCTTGTATCTTTGCTCCCCTGCCCTGCCGAGCCCAGCTGAAGGTGTGGCTACGACTGCCCTGCACAGGTAAAGGGGTACAGAAGGGCCCCTACTTTTGTACAATGACACACTGTCGATGCTGCATCAATCTCCCAACTGCGGCCAACCTCCTCCATCCACTACCCCATCCTCTAGCTTGACGGAGCCACAACCCCTACCCTGTCATCCACTTCAAGAGATGGACGTCTCTCATCCACGACACCGGACCAGGATCCTTTCATTGTGTCCTCTCGCTTCATCGGCGCCGTCATCCACCTTGACATTGAGGGAGTCCTGGATTAAGGGGTCCTCAGGTGTCCGGGCTGTGTGATATGGGCCGGACTGATGGGCCGTGAAGATACAAGGTAGAAGGCCTTCCCTCGTGTCCGGATAGGACTCTCCTTTGCATGAATGGAAAGATTGGCGTCCGGATGTATAGTTTCCTTCCTCCGTAAACCGACTCTGTACAAACCCTAGGCCCCTCCGGTGTCTATATAAACTAGGGGGTTAGTCCATAGAGGCTATGAGGATTTACATAGGCTAGACATCTAGGGTTTAGACATTACGATCTCGAGGTAGATCAACTCTTGTAACCCCTATACTCATCAAATACAATCAAGCAGGAAGTAGGGTCTTACCTCCATCGAGTGGGCCCGAACCTGGGTTTACATCGCGTCCCCTTTGTCTCCTGTTACCTTTGATCCTTGGATGCACATTTCGGGACCCCCTAACCAAGATCGGCCGGTTTTGACACCGACAGCTGTTGCCGCTCCTACGGCCGCCTCGTCCACATCAATAGGACTTATCCCCCGACTGACCATCTGCCGTCTAAAGTCTTCTTACGTGCTGCCGACAGCCATCGCACCCACAACACCCTCAACGTATCAACAGGGGCCTATACGCCGTAGCAAGAGAGGTGGTACTCTTTCATATCTGCTTAAGCTATTGATCTCACCCGGAAAATAGATTGTTAATTGTTTATTGTACTTTTCTTGTCCGTACCAAATCGTAGTGGCTAGTTGAAAGCAAACATTGATTGCGAAGTAGCTTTGTCTAGTTTGCACCTTCAGATCCGCCATGGCACAATCACTATACTCATAAAGCTTATGGTTTCCCCCTTTATATTCACTACCATCATAGTAGGTGCTTCATGACGTGCTAGCACTGCTCCTGAAGACCTCAACCCATGAAGCGATGCAACATGCCACTCATAATTCCAAAGCTTAGTTGTTGAAATATGAATCTGATATTCATATATTCATTTCGAAAAGCATGTGTGCCACCCACTGGTCCAGCTAGTTCCACTTTCCTGATTTCACTCTTGATGCTTAGGGTTTTCCCCTTTTATCTACTATACTATAATCTGTGTAGGTGCTTTCTGTCATACTAGTTGTACTTCACCCTTCAAGCTAAGCAACACAACAGTCATACTTCCAAAGCTTAGTAGTTCAAATACGATTGTCATATGATACTGATATTAGTTAACAGACACATTTAATAGGTTAGCTAAAGCTGCCACTTGAGTGTCCAAATGCATGTCGCGACATATACAGAGACAACAGAATTGCATTTCTTTGTCACTTGTTGACTGTACTTTCTTGTACATACCAAATCTTAGTTGTTATTTCAAGGCAAACATCGGTTTCTCACTACCCTTTGCGTGGTTTGCGACTTTAGATCTGGCATCCCACTGCCATGGTCAACAGTATACTCATCATGCTTACGGTTTCCCCATTTTATGATGACCACGATCAGCCTACGTGGTTTGTGTCGTAATCGCACTGCTCCACCCATCGAGCTAAAAAAGCTTAGTTGTACAAATTAAAATATGATATTATGCTGATATTAGTAAAAGTGAGACATGTTTAATTGGTCAGATAAATGTTCCTACTTTAGTTTCGAAATGCATGTGAGCCACATATGGAAAGACCGGAAGGAATAGTATTTCTCTGTGCGCTCTGGTTCATCATGTGTGGGCAACAGACATTGTACAAAAAGACTTATAATATCTTCAATCTACTTGCTCTCCTGCTCTTTTTTAACATGATCCTCTTCTCTTCTTTAATAAGTATGTTACTTGTTGGGAAGAGTAGCAGAGACATTTGCAGTCGACTGGTCAGGTCGAGTTGTTCTCCCTTGGTATATTTTGAATCTCTCAGGTCAGGTTGACTTGTTCTTCTTTACTATATGTTGAAGCTGTCATCTACAAAGTATCATCACTTTTGGAGCTCTCAAATTTTGAGTAGTATGCCACATTATATTAATGCACACACTGATAACCCACAAGTATAGGGGATCGTTTGTAGCCTTCTTCAATAAATCAGAGTGTCGAACACAACGAGGAGCTAAAGGCAGAACAAATATTCCTCAAGTTATATCGACCAACGATACAACTCTATGCACACTTAATGTTTGCTTTACCGAAAACAAGTATGAAACTATTTTGTAGGTGTGATGCTAGAACTACTTTGCAAGAATAAAACTAGAAGTACTTTGCAAGATAATAAAAGTTAGGTGTTCAATAAAAGGGTTTGTGTCAACAAGAAAGTTATTTGTGCCTAGGAAATCGATAACAAGTACCAGTAATCATTCTTGTAATTTTATATGAGGGAGAGGCATGAGCTAACATACTTTCTCTAGTCGGATCATATGCACTTATGATTGGAACTCTAGCAAGCATTTGCAACTACTAAATGCCATTAAGGTCATGAAACCCAACCATAGCATTAAGTATCAAGTCATGTTTACTCCCATACGCCATAACCCACCTACTCGGGTTTAAGTTTCTGTCAATCTCGCAACCCACCATAAGCACACTCGTGCACATCAGTCCTAAACAAATGGGTTTTAACCCCTTTCCGTGACGACATTGGGAACCATTGCCAAGTGATTGTGGGTGATAGGGGGTCCTTCCCACACGACCAAGAAACCGTCAGGGATATGGAGCAATGATCCAGAGGCCTTCCAAAATGTAATCGTGTGGTATTGGTGATTAAGTGTAACCGTTAGGGATATGCAGCACACACTAAATTCTTTCGCACGTGTGGTATTGGTGATTAAGTGTTTCTAATGACGCAATGAAACCATACGGTCTATCATGAAGAACCGTTTGGGAAACAGTATGTCAGGCAGACGGGCCAACATATGAACTCTGTGCGATTTGTGCCCCAACGCATACGAGTTTTCTGCGTAACCCATCTGCCATGCTAGACTCTATCGCACACGTTTGCCAACAATTACCGTCTGCGATAATGTTCTATGACAAATGGTTCAGGAGCCCCTTCGCACACATACAAGTGCCGCAGACCGTTTGTGATTTGTTGGGTATCAACGACGGTTGCTGCAAGAGTGACATGTGCTTTTCATTTGGGATACCACACGTTTCCTGAAAAAATTACGACTGGGATTGTATTTTGCATTGGGCACGGTTTACTCCCAGTTATCGTGTGCGATAATGCGATATCACAAACGGTTCTGGAGACCCTACGCACATGTAGTAGCGCTGCAAATCGTTTGCGATCTGCTGTGTACCATCAACGGTTCTGCTATGATTGACGTATGCTTTTCCGATGTGGATTGCACACACTCATTTAGTTGAACCGTGTGCGGAGCAATTGCTAGGTGTAGCGACCAGAACTCAAACAGTCCGATCTCTGTGCTTTAGTGTCATCCCTGGATCAGTAATGCTGACACGCACAATACTTGAAGGATTTATAACAGAGTAGCAATCACACACTTATTACATCGAATGTCTCAAAAGAGAACTTATTACAATAAATATGGCTTAAGGCGATCTAATAACGATAACAGCAGAAGGCTTGGAAGATAAGTGAGTCCATCAACTCCAACGGCATCATTGAGTATAGAACCATGACCTAAAGGCACCTTACTCGTCGTCTGAAAAGTCTGCAACATGAATGTTGCAGCCCGAAAACGGGTCAGCACATGGAATATGCTGGCAATGTAACACATAGAGAGTAATGAAAGAATAAAGCTATACTACATGCATATATGGCGGGTGGAAAGCTCTATGGTTACAGTTTTTGCATAAAGCCAATTTTTCCCTACTACAAAGGAATAAAATTTATTTAACTATCATGGTGGTTGTTAAACATTGAGAAGATAGACATCCTCTCAATCCCAATTAAGTATCATCATTAAAACCCAATAGTATTAATTAAAGTAACATGATGAGATTCACATGATAATCCAAGTACTAGATACTCAAGACATCCATAACCGGGGACACGGCTAACCGTGATTAGTTTATACACTCTGTAGAGGTTTGCGCACTTTTCCCCACAAGACTCAATTTCCTCCGTTGGTATTCTCACACTTCACGATGTTTGAGAAACGGATGACCGAGACATAGTCTTTCAGAAGTGCTAGCACCTCACGATTGGGTAGACATTACCAACCTACACCCCCTACATCTGCTAGTCTACCACTATAAGAGTTCGCATGACTTAATCAACTATGCTAGAGCCCACAGTAGCTTGTGGCTGCACACGGAAATTTCTAGTATGAATAATCCCATGATCCCTTTGAGCCTGGGTGGCGGTCCATAAAGAAAAATAGGCAATCGGTGGAATACCCAGGTGCCTCAATCCACCCAGATGTGTGTTTAAGTTGCCACCTTAAATAAACCATTAATTTATCAATCTCACATCTGTCATGGATACACTCACCCAATCCACGTCTAATAGCATAGCATGGCATAATAAGCAAACATAGAAGTAACTACCAAGGGTTTGATAATAAAACAGGTAATAGGTACTACCTCATCTACTTCCCAAAACCCACAATTTAATTAGATCCTAATCATGCAATTGTTTGAGGATTGATCTAATGCAATAAAATTGGGTAGTAAAGAGGTATGATCAAAGTGTTACTTGCCTTGCTGATGATCCGCGAAACCTAGAGATTCAAAGTAGCAAGCGGCGGACTCCGGGTACTGTATCGCAAACAAACAAGCATACAATAAGTACTCATCTAATGCAAGGGTAAAACTGAAAATAAGAAATCTAACCAGAAAGTTCAACTTAAGAACTCCGGTTTGCAAAAAGAATCAAATCGAACGAAACAACGAAAGTCAAACAGCGAAAGAAACAAACTTCATTTACTAATCTGGATCTAAGTCCAATTATACAGATGGAAAAACTTGTTTGAGTTGGTTAAACGGAAAGATGGTTTCGATACGAAACTCCAGGCGCTTGAATCCCCTGATTTCGATAAACGAGCAAAAAGATAAACTAAAACGAAACTCGGATCAGAAATCGCGATCAGAAATAATCGAGGAAAATCTGAGAAAAAGAAAAACCGATGAGAAGATTAACGAACGAATGTTCATTATCTGAAACTAAATGGTGAACGCGTTCGTTAAAATGAACGAACGAGCGAACACTCTCTAAATAAAAGATCTGATAAAACCGATCTAAAAAACATGGGGTTTCTCGGCTCGGGCTCCGGCGAGGTCTGGCGCGATCCGGCGGGGCTCCGGTGGTGGTGGGCGGTGTGGGGTGGCGGGGCGACGGCTCCTAGGGGCGGCGGCGCAAGGCGGCGGGGCGGCGATGGCTTGCGGCGGCGGCGGCTCCGGCTATGGGGCTCAAGGGGGGCCCGGGTCGGTTTATAAAGGGGGGTGGCGGTGGTGGCTTGCGGGAGGGGCTGAGGCGGCCTGGCCCTCCCGGACTCGGGGATGGCGGCGATCAGGACTCTGGTCCCGATCCGAATGTGGGAGGCGGCGGCTAGGCCTTCGGCCCAGTCGGGCGCGCGGGAGTAATTTTTTTTTAAATAATCCCGACGAACTAAGAAAAATCCTAGAAAAATAAGTAAAAATCTAAAAAAGCCAAAACAAATTTTCACTCTCTAAATAAAATATTTAGAACAGGATGAACATTTTCTTGGCCCTAAAATGCAGTTTTGAAAACGTGCAATTTTTCCTAAATTCAAATAAAATAGCGAGAAAATCCAAAATAAAATCTTACTTGATTTTTTATTAAACCTTCAATATTTCTTTATTTTGGGAAAGTCATTTTATTCCCTCTCTCATATTTTTATAATAGAAATAATTGAAGATAAAATAATTAAAATCAATGATCCTATTTTCAAAATTTGAGAAAAACTCAAATATGAAGATAATGAAATCCCCAACTCTCTCCATGGGTCCTTGAGTTGCATAGAATTTCTGGATCAGGCCAAAAGCAAATAAAATATGATATGTAGTTGTCACATCCCTAGCTCTGGTATGACCTAGGCTAGCCTTCATGTTTGCATCATGTTTAAATTTCTTTGAAATTTGAAATGAGGATTTGTGAAACCCTTAGAATCATTCTTGAAATGACCCAAATAAAAAAATTGCTCTTAAAGGGTCCAAGAAAATGCTCATGTTGCTCTCTGAAAATCTTGGACAGAGATAAAATTCAAACCAACATTTTCAGGAGCTCATAAGTATTTATTTTGTACTTTTGGAATTAATGCAATAATTATTTGCTTTGGATATATATTATTATATATATATAATATTGTCCAAAAATTATGCCAGTAGTTGAGGAGCTCTGGAATAATATCACTAGCCCCTGCAAAATTTGGCATAAGAAAATAAAATGGTTTAGTATTTTTATTAAACCAAACAAATGTCAAAAAAATAGAAAAGAAAACAAAAAGGGAAAAGCTTACCTGGGCTTACCTGGCGGCCCAGCAGAGGCCCATCGCACTGGCCTCTGCCAGTCACCACCTACCTCCCGCCAGGAGGACAGCGCGCGCGTGGCCGCCCCGCGCGAGCACACGCCCCGCCACCTCCTGCTTTCCACCGCTGCCCCGACGCGCCTAGGCGTTGCCACGCACCCCCCGACCCCCCTCGTCCACTCCCCTCCCCTCTGGTCGCCCCTCTCCTCCTCTGCTCTCTTCCCCGCTACTGCTCGAACGCTGTTGTCACCGCCGCTCGCCGTTGTCACGCTCACCGCTTCCCCCTTGCCCTCTCGTTGTGCCCACGAGCTCCGCGTCGTTGCCCTGCATCGTCTCCCTCAGCCACGGAAGCCGGAGTGCCTCGAGGAGCCGCCGTCACCGTTCTGCCCGTGTTGGACCTCCCCCGAGCTCGCTGACGCCTCCGCTGGACCCTCTGTGAGCCACTGCGTCGACCCCCCCTCTCCCCTAGCTCGTTTCCTTCCTCGAACAACGATGTCGTCGGAGCCGAGAGCTCTTCGCCGCCGTTCATGTCGCCGTCGTGGCCACTGTCACCTAAGGCTGCGATGGAGCACACCACCATGGTCAATGCAACGCCAGGACCCCAAAACCCTCACCTGTTGCTCCTGCCGTGCACCGTAGCCCCTTCTCCCCTCCCCGCCAAACTCTGGCCGCCACCCAAGTGGTCACCGCTGTCGATTTAGGTCGTCTCCGGTGAAACTGAGGGCACCAGTGGATGCGTGCGAGGACCAGGTCCACGGAGATGGTCTCCGCGGCCCATTTGGTCGCCGGAGACGCGATCTCGAGCCCCTCCGCCGCGTTCGGCCTCGCCGGCGGCTAAACGCCG
>NC_041388.1:202868249-202925522 GCF_002162155.2 Triticum dicoccoides | reverse complement strand
CCCAGTTGACCAGATTTGACCATATGGGTCAATGACACATGGGTCTGACCCGTCAGGTGATTAGCTTAGTGCTAATCACCGCTTATTTAACCCCCTGACGCTGACCAATGGGCCCAGCGCCACTAATCCTATTATTAGGATAATCTAACCCCCTGTTTAACCTGTGTCACTGACGTGTGGACCCCACACGCCAGGTTTAACCAGTTAGTGATGTTGACTTGCTGACGCAAGCATGACGCAGTGCTGACGCAATTATTTATTTTCGGGATTTAAATTAAATCAGGAAAATCAAGAAAATGATATAAACATCTAAAATTCATAGAAATTCAACCGCAGCTCAGATTGAAATAATTTATATATGAAAAATTATCCGAAAAATTCAATCTATCCATCTGTACCATTTTCATGCATGACAAACCAACCTATACATGCTGTATATATGAAAACACATGAATGGCATTTATAAAGGCTTATTTTGGAGTTGCATTTGAAACTTTGGTTCAAATGGACTTCATGCAAATGAACGATAGATGAATTAACTCAAACAAACATCACATACTCATGCCACGATCATGCATCATATTGTTGCATATGCTTGTGTTTGATTTTTGACACTGTTCCTTCTCGATAGGTCCTGCTCCGGAGACCGATCCAAAGTACCTGTCAGAGGAGCAGTGCCCCCTGTTGATCTACCAGGCAAGCAAACCCCCTTGTTCATTCCGATACAATCCTACTCTCTCGCTCCTGCTCTTATTTATTGCATTAGGACAACAACGATTCAGCTGCTACTTTATGCTGCGGTAGTTGAACCTATTCCTCTGCATGACCTGTCATTGCCATAGTAAATAGGTAAAACCCACTAGCATGTGTAGGAGTTGATTGAGCCATGTTGTGTTCTTGCCATGCCATGCCTTCTATTGCTTAGAGTTGTGTCAGGTCTGATTCATCGGGAATAAATTGGAGTGGTACGGTATGTTCTGGTGCTGAGAGTTAAGCGTGTGAACACGATTTGGTAAAGGTAGCGGTGAGAGGCCATGTAGGAGTACATGGTGGGTTGTATCACTGGAACCATCCTTAAGACCTGAGTTATGTGTAAGTTGTCCAATGACTAGCTACTACCACACATTGGGCTCCGGGCGCTCCAAGATCTCTTGACTTATTAACCAACTTGATCTCTGTCCAGGAGTCGCAAATAGTTTCTGGTGTTTGTAGGTAGTGTTAGTAGTCTACCAAGTGGCACCCGACCAGGTGGGCTTGGGACAGACTAGGCACAAATGGTACGGTGTACCAAGCATAGATCCATCCGGCAAGGTGGGCTTGGGAACCCTGCACACATTGTTTGGGGCCGTGAGTGACACCCCGGCCTGATCTCCTTGTGGATGGAACCCGAATAGGCGATAAACCTGGACTAGAGTCTTGTGTGGTTAGTCAGGTCGTGGCCGACACCCTCGCCAGGCTTCCGCTTGAAGGTTGCCGAGATACATGACGTGTACATGGTGATAAGTGGTGAGAGCATGTGTGAAGAAGTACACCCCTGCAGGGTTATCATGATCTATTCGAATAGCCGTGTCCTCGGTTATGGACTTCTTGGATGCTTATGTGGTACATAGACAACTTAAAGTGGATACTCTAAAATGCTATGGACAAGTGTGAGTGCTATGGATGGCCTTCTCATAGAGAGACGGGGATGAATCCATAGTAGTGTATTGATGTGGTGTTCAGTGGACTCGTGTGCGCTGCCTCACCTCAAAGAAGTTTCTCGTAGTCGTAGAACATGATAGCCACTGAGTCAAAGCTGGCTTGCTGCAACTGAACCCCACATTACCTCCTTGATACTAATGCATGTATGATAGGATCTAATGTAAGTCTTGCTGAGTACCTTTGTACTCACATTGCTTTATTTATGTTTTTGAAGCGGAGACTTCGGTCTTACAAGTTTACTTGGACTTCGACGAGTAGCTTGCACCTCAGATACGATCTTGTGCCCTTGGGAGGGACTTGTAGATAGTCATGCCTCTTAGCCTTTTTATTTTGTACTTGTCTGTACCCAGACATGTAATGCTTCCGTTGCTTCTATGCTCTGAATGAGGGGTCATGTGACCCCTATTTGTATTTAATGCTATGTGGCTCTTCTGGGCCTTTATCTATATGAGTTGCGTCATGTTGTGATGCCATGTTGTACAACACATACTTGCATGTTATGCGTACGTGTGATGTGTATTGCTATGTGTGGGATCCGACAATGTGGTTGTTTATCCTTGGCAGCCTCTCTTATGGGGAAATGTAGTCTAGTGCTTCCTTGAGCCATAGTAGTCCGCTACAGTCCGGTTCACCGGAGTCCTGCTAGCCCAGCACTACTGCTTAGGACACTTGACTGGCCGGCATGTGTTTCATTTCGTTCCTGCGTCTGTCCGTTCAGGGAAATGTCACACGGTTACATCCGGAGTCCTGCCTAGCCTGCTATAGCCCGGGTTCCCCGGAGTCCTGTTAGCCCAGTGCTACAGCCCCGATTCACACGCTGCTGACCGACATGCTCGATGTGAATCATGTATGCCTATCCCCATAGGTTAGTGCCGCTTTGGGTTCACGACTAGCCATGTCGGCCCGGGTTCTCTGTCATATGGATGCTAGCGACACAATCATATACGTGAGCCAAAAGGCGTAAATGGTCCCGGGCCAGGGTAAGGCGACACCCGTGGGAATACCATGCGTCAGGCCGCAAAGTGATATGAGGTGTTACCGGCTAGATCGATGTTGGAATCGGGGTCCCGACAACAGTGATGACCTAATGTATAACATTCCAAAATGAAATTTTGGGATGTTACACTAGGTTAAAACAAAAATTTCCCATTTTGAATCAACACACAAGAAGCAAATTTACCACAATATTCAATTCAACAAATAAACAAAAATATCCCATTTTGAATCGGCACGCAAAAAGCAAATTTGCCACAATATTCAATTGAAAAAATAGTGCCCACAGGAAGAACATTCATCAGATTTCGCAACAATTGCAATTGAACATATGATAGCTAAATTCCAATGATTTGTCCACATATATATGCATTACATAACTAATCATAGTGTACAAAATACTAAGACCTCATCAGATGGAAAACAATGGATCCATGCGTTATATGTTTAGCGGCTAATTCTTACTCAATGTTTCAGGATAACGCATGCTGAAATCTTCATTATCACCAGTGGGATTGTTGTAGTGATCTAGGAAGAAGTCGTTGATAAATCTCCGAACCAAAGAAATTCACCAGCCAGGAGCGGTTCAGGGGTCCTCAGTTTTAAGATGAGCTGTAGTATTTTTAAGATCAGAATGTGCCATATGAGTGGAGTAGAAGATATTAATTAAGATAGACTTACTGGTACTAATTCGCGACGATCGTTACAATTATCAGTAGATTTCAGATCAAGATCATGTGTCTACAAACATAGTATCCACAAAGGTTGGTCCCTGCTTCTTGCTGAGGACACAGAATTTTTTTGTACAAAATTAGTCGTGTATTTGTCCATTTCTCGGTGTTAGATGTATTATTTTTTGTTTCGACATAATAGAAAGAGGTCTATTTAGAAGCTTGAACATTTGACTAGCGTAAGGAAAGGTATTTGCAGACTGTTGGATAAATTTTCCAAAAATAACGGATTTCGGTGTGTTATCAGAGAAACGATCTCGTGCTATAGAGGTTGTTCCGTCTTGAACAGGTTCCCTAGTTTAGTTTTCCACAATGCGAGCACACTGCAAATGATGATGAATTTTGACAACATCAATTATTGAACCAGATATGAATGCAAATTAATTTCAACATCATAGAATTCAATACCTATCCAAGAGTTCCTGATCATGCATCTGATCCTGAGCATTTGTTGACTCTCTGAGAGAATCGATGTATTAAACTGTGTTCCTGTTTGGAACAATGAATATCAATATCCGGTGATTGCTACATACTAAGAAAGCCATGAACTTACGAATGATGTCGAAATCTGAAAGACAATCAGTGTATGCGTGATTGTTTACTTGACTTACCATTCATGATATGGCTAGAGAAATGATTATGCATGGGACATGTTTTCGAAGATACGGACCACCGTGTTAACAGCCCAGTCCCGTCGGTCCTTACCATCTAATGCTATGCCATTTGCTAATGTAGGATGTATGAAATACACACTCTCTCTTTTTCTTCTCTACGCGTTCAATCCCCTGAGAGGAATAAAATGTTGTTAGCTATTTATCATTTACAACCTTGTATGGAGAAGTTGATCAGAGTTTGTTAAGTACTTATAAAATCAGGCATCTAGCAAGAGTGGCATCGAGCACGTTGAAGTTGAAGAAGAGATGTAAGTCCTCGAAACTCAAATTGATGGAACTAGCATCATCTCGGAAATGATCTCTATTGTAGCGGACTAGCAAACCATGATGACCTTCTGACATTTAATCCATGCAATATTCATGTAACTCGCGGCAACTGGAGCTGCATCATCAAAGTATTCACCAACTAGAAATGGCTGGCCATGGACGTACTTGAGTGCTTGAAGTACGACTGCTTTACTTTTAGCAAGCAACAATTCTACTTCTTCATCATCCATGGTGTTAGAAATAATATTACTCCGATTCGAACAAGCTGCTGTTAATTTGGTTCTGGGCGATGAGTGCTTTAAGTAAGAGTCAATCGTTCTCTTTCCTCTTCACTCTCCCACTATGCTTCCTTGTGGGTGTAGTCTTTTTGGCCACTTCCTTGTTGGTACTTGAAGCATTTCTGGCAGAACGTCTGGTTGGCTGCAAGGTAGACTGCCGAGCTAACAGTGAAGGTTGGACGGACTGCTTAGTAGACGGTTTATCTATGCCAGACCGCTGAGCTGGCGGTGCGGCTGTGACGGACAGGAGCAGAGGCATCAGACTGCTAACCATGCGTTGAAGGTATGTCAGGTTTCTGGGCAGGTGGTGCCAACTTGTCGGTGTGCTGAGGAGGCCATGCCAATGCGTTGGTTTGCTTAGCAGGAAGTGCTGACGCATTGGTATGCTGATCACGCACCTACAGACCGACGGACTGATGAGCAGTTGGTTCGGGACCTACAGACTGCTTAGCAGGCGGTTCCAAAGCATCAGACTGCTTAGTAGTCTGTTCCACCAGGTTGGTCTGTTGAGCATGTGTTGTAGCTGGGTCTCCCCCCGCTGCTTCAACAGCCGGCATCTGAACCGGTGGTGCGTCATCAGCAGTTGTAGGCCTTGCCACTGGCTACTTTGGGGCGGAGGATGACATGGCCTGTACGCCACAAAATCGAGCCGGCTGATCACAGGTTGATGCATCAGCCCGCGAGAGCTGTTGTGGCAAGGAGAGCATCAACGGTTGAGGGGCGATAGTGGTTGCTCTTGGCGGGGCTTCAGGAATCTCATCCATGAACTCTATTTCCTTTCATGGCAACTGGATGTGATGAAACAGTGTTTCTCCCAAGGTCCTTTGCTCATTGAAGTCTCCTAGGACATTCTTCAGGGCAAATTCATTGAATCCAGGATTTACTTCAGTCACATAGCACTTCACACAGCCCGACTTCAATGGCTCATTGTCCAAGAAGAGGCCATCTTCCAAGAAGGGTGGGCAAACCCAGGTTGTTGCACATTTTAATGTACCTTCATAATGTGTAAGCACGCCCTTCAGTCTGTGTTTCATTCCAGATAGATCAGATATAGCATCATCACGATCAGATGCAGTCTTAGTGTCGTTGGGGTTAGCTGCTGCACAGCTACTCTTGTGCAGTGTTGTTGCGCAATAAGCAGCATCCTCCATGCTTGCCCCCACCCATCTGCTAGCTATCTGTCAGTGTCAGAGTCTTCTGCATCATCATTGACTCCTCAACATCCTTTTGAATAATCGGATAAATCTCCTTCTTCAACCTTTCATACAATGCATTCTGCTTCATTTCACTCCTCACTTTTTTCATGCTGACCCTCTCTTCTTTGCTGAGTGTGAAAGCCCTCATGTGCGGGACATTAACACCTATACCCCTTGCACAACCAGGGGGCTCTTTTGTGTCTAGAGCAATGGACAGAATGTCACATGGCCCTGAGTTCCTGTAGAATCTCCCAGGGATCTTAGAAGCCTCTAACATCAGTTCATACAGTTTGGCGTCACATGCGTTTTCAAAGTAATAAGTTTCGTCATCATGCCTCTTTGCATGTGCCCGCAAGTAGTCTCTAGCACGATCGCCCCTGATTTCACTAAAGGCCGGATTCCCACCAGCCGCTATTGCGTCTTTGTCCTCCTGTTCCCATATCAGTTTCATGCCGTAGAATCATGCCACACCCATACAGTGGGGGTGTATATTCTTCTTCTCATGTTCCGATTGCTTGAAACTCTTCTTAGAAAACTCTTTAGTTGCGCTGACCCTTTTGAATTTGGCTCAGTCTGCCTTTGTAATTTGGGGGTATGCGGGGATTGGGTCCTTGCCTTCACTCAAGTACTTCTTGTACAACACGTGCTTCCAGATTCTCCAAGCATCCCTAGCCTTCTTCAATGCAGCGTGTTCCACCTGCATTCTCCACTGCTCTGGAACATCGAAGCGATCCATGATCACCCAGACTATCCTTCACTATGTTTTCATGTCAGCCTTCCGAAACCCTGGCAGATTAATGTTGAGCCTTGCCCTGCAAAAAAATCCACACACACTCCTGAACCTCTTGCGTGCTTTATCTGGTTTAGTTGGAGCCCAGGACTTTAAATCAATCTCGGTTACTTCATATAAACCTTTAGGCTGGTGTGTGGGCTTCCTTGGAGCGTTCCTTCGTGTCCTGACCGGAAGGGTAATTGCTGCAGCTCTATCCTGTTCAAGACTACTTGATCCCTCACAATCTACTGAAGACCTAGGGTTGTCCGAATAAGATGAAGATACATGGTCTGAATGAGTACTATCGCTGCTACTCGGCATCTACAGAGAACACATGAGAAACTCAGGAAAGGAGGATAAGCATAAAACTGACAACTTGTTACATGCCATGCAATAATTTAGAAAATGTACGGCTAATATTTTAAGTTTGTGTGACTCGGGCGACTGTGATCTGTAAATAGGCAGTAACTTATTGGAACAAATACAACTTACATGTAGTACGGAAGGTAGATAATGAACATATATATGCTCTCCGTTATTTTATAGCCAATTTGGGAACATACTGAACAAAATTGGGAGAGCGATTGCGAGGAAATATGCCTCACTGCGATGGAGCGCAGTAACTAACAGGCTTCTTAATGCAAACCCGGCTGGACCACAGGAGAGGCGAGGGTTACTGCGTTGATATGCTCGAGGGTGGATGGAGAGTAAATAAAGACGGCGAGGCACGGGCCGTCGCGTGTTGGGAACGGCGGTGGAGGTAGGCTTGATGCCAAAGAGCGGGCACACGGTCGGGGTGAGCACGGCCGCGCCAGAGAGGGTTCTGCTATGGATCTGGGTGAGGGGGGAGCTGGCGAAGGAGCTTGGGTGAACTAGTTGAGTGAAACGCAAATGGACGGTGGGGAGGGGGGCGGGGTCTTGGGGACTCTGGGTGTTGGCGGCTATCACATCCCTAGTTCTGGTATGACCTAGGCTAGCCTTCTTGTGAGCATCATGTTTAAATTTCATTTAAATTTGAAATGGGGATTTGTGAAACCCTCAGAAATCATTTCTAGAAATAACCCAAATAAAAATTGCTCCAAAAAGATCCAAGAAAATGTTCATGTTGCCCTCTGAAAATATTGGTCAGAGGTAAAATTCAAACAAATATATTCAGGAGCTCATAAATATTTATTTTGGACATTTGGAATTACTGCAATCCTTATTTGCTTTGGATATATATATGTTATATATTTTATATATGTCCAAAAATTCTTAAAATTGGTGAGGGGCTTTGGATTAATCCCTTAGGTCCCTGCAAAAATTGTCAGAAGAAAATAAAATGATTTAGTTTTATTATTAAGTAAAAACAAATGTCAGAAAAGTAGAAAATAAACAAAAATGGAAAAATCACTTTCATGTGCTTACCTGCAGCCTAGCACTGTGCAGCCCAGCCGGCCCACTAGCACAGTGCCAGTCGTCCTTGTCCTCTTGCCAATCGACCGGGCGTGTGGCCGACGCGCGCCCACCGCTGTGCCGCCATGCCACCTGCCTGCCTGGCCTCCCCCTCATCGCCTGGATACCTCGCATGACGCCACGCGCTACCCCACACCTCTCTCACACTCTCCCATGGTCATTCCCTCCTCTGCCGCTCTCTCTCTCAACCGACCGAGCGCTGCCGTTGCCGCCGCTCGCCGTTGCCGTAGCTACCACCACCCCCTCGCCTCTCCGAAAAGTCCAACATCTCTGTGTTGTCGTCCTCGTCCTCTCCGTCAAGCCATGCGTCGCCGGACGCCCCATGGAGCCGTCACCACCGTTGTCTTCATCATCGGCCGCCGGAGATCGCCACCGACATCCCGTCGCCTCCAAGCCGTCCCCGAGCGCGCTGAGATCACCGAAGGCCTCGCCGTGAGCTCCTCTACCAAACCCCTCTTCTCCCCCTCGTTTTTGCGCGTTCCAGCTCCGTTCCCCGCCTTGGCC
Organism: Triticum dicoccoides; assembly: GCF_002162155.2. Classification (NCBI taxonomy): domain Eukaryota; kingdom Viridiplantae; phylum Streptophyta; class Magnoliopsida; order Poales; family Poaceae; genus Triticum; species Triticum dicoccoides. Next base: position 202,916,951 of record NC_041388.1, on the reverse strand, counting down.
GTAGCTCCTCGCCACCGATCATGTCGCCGCCGTGGCCAGAGCCACCGCAGCTCGCTCCCGAGTGCATCACTGAATCCATTGCAGCCCAGGAGCCAAACGCACCCGCTCGCAGCCCTGCCGTGCCTCGTAGTGTCAAAACCGCACACCACCGATCTCCGGCCGCCGCCGCGAGCTCTGCTCCGGCGAGCTCCGACCATCCCATGGCCTCCGACGTGTTTTACTGGATGCGCGTGAGCCTGGGCTTCGCGTAGGTGGTCTCCGCCGCCTGAATGGTCGCCGGAGTGACGAACTCGAGCCCTCCGCCGTGTCTGTGGACGCTGGTGACTAACCGTCGGCGGGTTTGACCCCGCTGACCAGGAGGTTTGACCTCCCGTGAGTCGCTGACAAGTGGGCCCTGGCCCCAGCTAATCCTAGTTTAGTTTTAAATTAAGTTTAATTAACTCCACTGACATTTTAGTTAGTAGGAGCTTAACACTAATTAACTTACATTAGTTTGTTAGTCACTGATGTGTGTACCCCACACGTCAGGTTTGACCCGGGTCAACCTGGTTGACCTGCTGACATAATGCTGCTGTCATGCTGATGTAGTAATGGTTTTCTAGCTTTAAAATAATTCAGAAAATTTCCGAAAATGTTATAAACTTCAAAAAATCACAGAAATTCAACCGTAGCTCAGATTGAAATAAGTGATATATGAAAAATTATCAGAAAAATTCAATCTACCCATCAGTAGCATTTTCATGCATGACAAACCAACCTATATATCCTGTATATATGCAAACACACTTATTGCATTTAAAGGGACTTAAATTAGAGTTGCATTTGAACCTTTGGTTCAAATGGACCCCTTCCAAGTTGAATGCTAAATGCTTAGCTCAAAACACATCACATGTTCATGCCATGTTCATGCATCATATTGCTGCATATGATTGTGTATTGATTGTCGACACTATTCCTTCTTGATAGGTCCTGCTCCGAAGAGAGCTCCAGAGTACCTGTCAGTGGAGCAGTGCCCCCCTATTGATCTACCAGGCAAGCAAACCCCCTTTTTCATTCCGATACAATCCTACTCTCTCGCTCCTGCTCTCATTTATTGCATTAGGACAACAATGATTCAACTTGCTCTTTGCCATGCCATGCCTGCTATTGCTTAGAGTTGTGTCAGGTCTGATTCATCGGGAATGAATTGGAGTGTTATGATATGTTCTGGTGCTGAGAGTTAAGCGTGTGAACACGATTTGGTAAAGGTAGCGGTGAGAGGCCATGTTGGAGTACATGGTGGGTTGTCTCATTGGGACCGTCCTTAAGAACTGAGTTCTATGTTTGTCCAATGACTAGCTACTACCACACATTGGGCTCCGGGTGCTCCAAGCTCTCTCGACTTATTAACCGCCTTGATCTCTGTCTAGGAGTTGCAAATAGTTTCTGGTGTTTGTAGGTAGTGCTATTTTTCTACCGAGTGGCACCCGGCAGGGTGGACTTGGGACACACTAGGCACCGTGGCCCGGTGTACCGAGTGGCACCCGGATGGTGGGCTTGGGAACCCTGCACACATTGTTTGGGGCCGTGAGCGACTACCCGGCCTGATCTCCTTGCGGATGGAACCCGAATAGGCGATAAACCTGGACTAGAGTCTTGTGTGGTTAGTCAGGTTGTGGCCGACACCCTCGCCAGGCTTCCGCTTGAAGGTTGCCGAGATACATGACATGTACATGGTGATAAGTGGTGAGAGCGTGTGTGAATAAGTACACCCCTGCATGGTTATCATGATCTATTCGAATAGCCGTGTCCTCGGTTATGGACTTCTTGGATGCTTATGTGGTACATAGACAACTTAAAGTGGATACTCTAAAATGCTCAAGATAAGTGTGAATCCATAGTAGTGTATTGATGTGGTGTTTAGTGGACTCGTGTGCGCTGCCTCACCTCAAAGAAGTTTCTCATAGTCGTAGAACATGATAGCCACTGAGTCAAAGCTGGCTTGCTGCAACTAAACCCCACATTACCTTCTTGATACAAATGCATGTATGATAGGATCTGATGTAAGTCTTGCTGAGTACCTTTGTACTCACGTTTGCTTTATTTATGTTTTGCATGTGAGACATCTATCTCACTAGTAGTACCGCTTGGACTTCGACGAGTAGTTTGTTACCTCAGCTACGATCTTGTACCCTTGGGAGGGACCTGTAGATAGTCAGGCTTTTCAGCCTATTTCTTTTGTAGTTGTCTGTACTCAGACATGTAATGCTTCCGTTGCTTGTATGCTCTGAAAGATGGGTCATGAGACCTCTGTTTGTATTAATGCTATGTGGCTCTTCTGGGCCTTTATCCATATGAGTTTGAGTTATGTTGTGATGCCAAGTTGTACAAAACATACTTGCATGTTATGCGTACGTGTGACGTGTATTGCTATGTGTGGGATCCGACAACCTAGTTGTTTATCCTTGGTAGCCTCTCTTATGGGGAAATGTAGTCTAGTGCTTCCACTGAGCCATGGTAGTCTGCTATAGCCCGGTTCACCAGAGTCCTGCTAGCCCAGCACTACTGCTCCGGAACACTTAGACTGGCCGGCGTGTGATTCACATCATTCTTGTGTCTGTCCTTTCAGGGAAATGTCATGCGGTGACTTCCGGAGTCCTGCGAGCCTGCTACAGCCCGGATTCCCAAAGTCCTGTTAGCCCAGTTGCTATAGCCCGGATTCACACACTACTGACCAACATGCTCGATGTTGTTTCATGTATGCCTGCCCCGTAAGTTGTGCCACTTTGGGTTCATGACTATTCATGTCAGCCCAGGTTTTCTATCATATGGATGCTAGTGACACTATCATATACGTGGGCCAAAAGGCGAAAACGGTCCCTGGCCAGGTAAGGCGACCCCATGGGAATACCGTGCGTGAGGCCGCAAAGTGATATGATGTGTTACATGCTAGATCGGTGTGACTCAGAATCGGGGTCCTAACAGCGGCCTAGGTGAAAAGGGTGAAAAATATCCCCGGTCGTCGCGCGCGCGGAAAGGCCGTCGCAAACGGTTGCCTCTTAGCGCTCATGTGCACAAACAGAATAATTTCGTTTGAAATGAAGACATGAGTTCATAGTTTCCCCTCTAAATTTTTCCCACGTAAACCAATCACAATATTGCAACGGGTTTGATTTTCCGGCGCATTTCAGGTCTCGTGTGCTATATGTAAGAAATTTTTTCGCATTTACCGTGCATGTTGGCATATAAATCAATTCCTAGTCGAACTGCATTTCCTGTCGGAAGGGATGAGGATTGCCGTTTGATCTAGGAGCATCCAACGGTGCAGACGTACGATCTGTGGGGTTTGGATTCTGGCCAATCAGAATGGACGACTCAGCTCGCGTGTGCAGCAAGGGGGGGCATTGGCCACGGTTTGGTAGGCACACGGCTTTCGTGTGTGAATCATGTGCTCTTTGAAAACATTGTTTTTGGGAGGGGATTTTTGAAAACATTTACATGTGTTGTCGAAAGGGATGAGGATTGTCGTTCGATCAAGGAGAATCCAACAGTGCAGATGTACGATCCGTGGGGTTTGGGTTCTGGCCTATCAGAATGCACGAATAAAATTGCTTGCGTGGCAGAGGGGTGGGGGTGCATCGGCCACAGTTTATTTGACACACGACTTTCGTGAGTGAACTGTGTGCTCTTTGAAAACATTTGCATTACCTAACATCATATTTTTGTTCGAATGAAAACATGAGTTCATCGTTTCGCCTCCAAATTTTTTCCATGATAAGAAATCACGAGTATAGTGGAGTGTCATATACTAGTATCATGAATATATACAGTATATATGATAGTAGTGTATGATACTACCTTTAAATAATTATAGCACATAGTATAATACATAGAGTATAGTATCATATGTAGACAATATTTATTACCATGCATGACACAAATTAGCATCGCATTTAACATGATACGGTATCTACCTATACGTTACTCTAACCCTCTTTATATATATTTAATTCTTTGCCACATCGGCATACTTGCTATTTCCGAGTGCATGACATCGTCGGGTATGATACCACCACTATGGCCAGCCTTATATAGTGGAGAGTATCATATACTATATATATAGTATCATGCATATGATACTAGTGTATGATACTATGTACGTACCTTCATAGTGCATATATAGTATCATAGAGTAGAATATATATCATAGATGACCATATCTATGGCCATGCATGACACAAAGAAGTATAGCATTTATTATATATATGTGTGTGTGTGTTACAGTATCTACCTATGTTACTGCTTCTTTGCCACATCATCATATTTTCTATTCCCGAGTGCATGATACCAGCTATGATACTCCCACTATGGCCACCCTAATGAGGCTGGTCATAATATGGGAGTATCAAGCGGTATGATGCATGCCAACTAGACTTTTTGGATGATGTGCACATAGTTAAATGACGAAAGAGAGGGTGTGATATCATATCATGATTCCATATCATATTAAATGTTGTACTACATTGTGTCATCATGGCAATTAGTAAGGCAACCTAAGATACTAACTTATGATACTATGCATGCACGCATTACGGAGGTATTGCCGATCAAATACTAGTATCATGCATATATACTCCCTCCTTTCAGGTTTATAGGCTTATCTCAAAATTTTAGTTTTTCCAATTTATAAGGGTCAATTTGGTTGTTCCCCATCACATGTCCAGATTCCAAGGTGTGTTAAATTATTGCATGCAAGTATTACGAGAAATTAGACCAAGGCATGTACTTTATGCATGCATGTATTGCAATGAATACATTGGAAAACATAATTTTTTGAGGAAAACAATAGCATTAATTGGGTGTTTTTGCAAACTACAAAAAGTATTCCGCCACTCACCATCTACCTTGGTTGGTGAGATTTTGAATTGAGCCCTATAATAAACCAGAAACGAGGGAGTATGAGACTAGCCACAATGGACAGTAACATACACTAGTAACATACACATATCCCTAGACTATGTTACTACCTTCATAGTGGGTAGTAACATAAGTGTCGTGTCATGCAAAGCTTCATTTATTAGGTTATAGACTCATATTGCATTGGGACATGTGATGTTGCATTAACTAGCTAAGTTACTGAAACTATCTCTCTCCTCATTAACTTATTTCCACTTAAGCAGTTTTCTGAGTTGGAGTCGATGTTACTGCTGAAGTTACTCCCACTATGGCTAGTCTGATACTAGCTAGTCGTCTGTGATATACTAGCTACCTCACTAAGAGCATGGTTAATAATACAGCCAAGGGTCAGCTATGATAAGTTGCCATGACATATATAGCCAACCTCTTAGCGGGCATGTACAATCATAAGTTTTAAATATGTACTAGTTTATCAATAGTTGGCCCACCTTACATCCTCACAAAGTGTCTTGGGTCCCGTGTTGCAGCTGCCTCTACTAACCAAGAGCCCGCTTCTCTTCTCTTTCCTCCAATATCTTATTCTATTCCTTATAGCCTGCTTAGACTAACACAGTGGGAGTAACATATGTAGTAACATCACACGTATCTAGATAAAATAGATGATGTGGCAAGCAATAAATGAAGAAAGAGAGGAAAGTGGTAACATAGCTAGTTACTGGTAGTATGAGTAACATTACACATCTCAAGGCAACATGAGTCTATAGCCTAATAAATGAAGTGTTGCGTGTTACTACACATATGTTACTCCCACTATAGAGGTAGTAGCATAGACTAGCTAGTAAGATTCTATGTTACCACCATTGTGGCTAGTCTTATGTCACTCTATTGTGTACTTGCTATAATGCATAGTATCATAGAGTAGCTAGTATCATATGTAGTACTTTAATTATATTGTCATGCATGACACATAGTAGCATTGCATTTATTACGATACAGTTTCATGATATGATACTTAACCCTCTCTTTCTTCATTTAATTAATTCTATGACAGATCATCAAAATTGCCTAGTTGGCATGCATGATACTAGCTATGATACCCCCTTACTATCAACCTAGCAAAGAAGGTGTATAGTTCATTCGAGCATCACTTTGTGAGTTTTCATGCGTCTGTTCGAGAAGCGGGGAGAAGTTTCAAACATTTCGGCCGCCAGGTGCGGCCACTGGCGTAGGCCTAGTTGGTATTTTAATTACAAGAAATTCAGATGGAGTTCGGACATTACCAAAATCGATGTGTGTCGTGGCGTGCTCTCACGACCCCGTGGAAAAAAATTGGTAAAGTTTGGCACAAGTTTTGATGACCGCTCTTTCCAAACCGGAGCATCTCACATGAAGGATCATGGTTTTCCAAAAGGAGACGTGTCAATTCAAATTCTTGTGGCCGGTGATTTCATTGTTTCGCCTCATAAAAATTTCCACGGTACGCAATCACCATTATACCATGGGTTTGATTTTTTTGGTGCATTTCACGTATCACTAGCTATATTTAAGACATTTTCTGAGATTAATGTGCATTGTGTGCATAAAAATAAAATTACAACCGGAATTGCATGTGTTGTCGAAAGGATGAGGATCGCCATTCGATCTGGGAGCGTCCAATAGTGTAGACGTACGATCCGTGGGGTTTGGGTTCTGGCCAATCAGAAAGCACGACTCGGATTGTGGGCGGGGTGGCGGGGTTTGGTCGGCACATGACTTTCATCAACGAACTGTGTGCTATTCGCAAACCAGATTGCACATTTTTGTTCACACATACTGTAGTGAGATCATTTGATGTGCTACCTCTATGATATAATAATAATAATAATAATAATAATAATAATAATAATAATAATAATAATAATAATAACAACAACAAAATAGTACAGATTCATTGCCTGAGCTGACAGCATATCAAGGTCAACATATTAACGGTTCTTCAATAGAAAACTGGGCATGACTTACAAATTCGGTACACATGACAGTTCTAAATTGAACGAATTAAGTTGCAGGGTAAGCATAAAGACTATTCTTATGGCTTAATTCCCATGTACATAGGGGAACTGGGATCATTAAGTTGACCCCGAATGAACTTGGGGTTTTGATGATTTTACGCTGCTCTGTTACACGGGTGGGTGATCCCTTGGCTGGCAACTCATCAAATTCATCGTACCCTTCCTCATAGGCAACATCGTCAACACCCATTACCCTTCTCTTCCCATGCATCGCTAAATGGTCGTTCTTATGCAAGAAGTCTTCCACAAAGAAAATCTGGGTAGCATCGCTCGCAAGAATGAATGGGTCCGCGTGATATTCCATCATTGTCCTGTTAACACATGTCTTCCTGTACTCATCAATCCTTACCTGACCAAGAGGGATCCATGCGCACCAGAATAATGCCACCTTAACTTTCACATAACCAAGCTCCCAAATCTCTTTGATGGTTCCATAGTATACCCTTTTATCAGCTTCATTTACATTCATGCATTGTATTCGAACAGAGCTGTTCTAATCCAAGGTCTTCTGATCACGTTCCTCAGTGTAGAATATGTATCCATTTATGTCATATGCATGGTACGTCGACACCGTAGGTGATGGCTTTTCTGCCAACCACGTAGCAATGTCATTGATGGATCCTTGTGCCAAATGATTCTTTAGCCATTCGGCCTAGTTCTTAGTGTTCTCCTTCATCTCCACATCTGATGAAGGCACCATTGGTAAGAACCTTTGGCGTATGTCCACCAAGTGTTCTTCGGCATAAGCGATGAGAACTAGGCTGTTAAGCAGTACCGTCAAATGGGCTTTCTTTGCCAATTCTTCGGGTGCAGCCATTTGCGTGCCAGCAAGGACCGGCTTACCTTTCAGCCATCCCTCGTGGCAAGAGAGGGGCAAACCTATAGGTCTTTGTTTCATGTATTAAGTGCAAAACTCAACCACCTCCTCCGCGGTATAACCTTGTGGGATGCTTGCCTCTGGATGGTTTCGGTTTCGACAATAGCTCTTCAGTATTCCCATGAACTGCTCGAAGGGATACATGTTGCGAAGAAACACATGACCACAATACTTTATCTCGTCGACAAGGTGCACAGTGAGATGGACCATGACATCAAAGAATGACGGTGGGAAAAACATCTCTAGGTTGGACAATATTTTTCCAATATCATCTTGCATATGATCCAACTCTTCAGGATTTACAACTTTCTTTCATAGTTGGTTGAAGAAATCCCAGAGGTCAATCAGTGTGTTTCTTATATCTTTGTCCATCAGATTTCGGACGGCCACCGAGAGGATTTGTGTCAACATTACGTGGCAATCTTCTGACTTCATGTATCCCAACTTCATTTTACCTGAGCTCACATCCATGAGACTTATGATGTTTGCGCAGTAGGAAGAGGGTGTCTTAATTGGCAACAAATAGGTGAAGAACTGTGTTGCCTCTTTTGTATTAAAATTGTAACTCTGGCGTGCCTTGATGAATTTGTGATCATCTTCTGCTTCACTCTTGCACTTTGATTGATCAGCAAGCATATCGAGCCGTGAACCATCACCATCCTTTCTTTTACCTTTAATCTTGAGCAGATTACCAAGGATGCTTTCACATACGTTCTTCTCTAGGTGCATGACATCGATGCAGTGACGTACACGTAGAATCTACCAGTAAGGTAATTTCCAGAACACCAATTTCTTCTTAAACAGTTGACCCTTGGGTGTTTGTTTCATCGTCAAAGGGTGGTTCTTGCCAAGCACAACATTAATTTTTTAGCCATGTTGTGGACCACCCATCATAGGGTCTTGGGACCACACCTGCCTTTCCGTACCATCAAATTCAACATTCATCTTTCGGTATGGGTGATTTTTTCGCAAGAACCTACGATGACACAAATACACTGTTTTGCGCGAGTTGGGAAGTCTTCTGCCAGCTATCCTATCCATGCATGTGACACACCCTACATCTCCCTTTGTTTTCTGCCCCAATGTGTTGCCTAATGCCGGCATATCTTGAATGGTGTGCACTAGCATCACATGTAGATCAAAAATATCCTTTCTGTAAGCATCATAACAGTTTACAGCAGGCGCATCTATCCACACTGTCAGCAGTTCTTCTACCAGTAGCTGAAAGTAAATGTCGATGTCATTCCAGCTTGATTCGGGCCTTGGATAATCATTGACATCATAATGTATTTTTTCTTCATACACAACCAAGGAGCTAGGTTATATATGCACAGAAGCACCGGCCATGTGTTGTGATTGGTGCTCATATTGCCAAAAGGATTCATCCCATTAGTACACTCCCCGGGCCTTATACTTCTAGGATCCTTGGAAAAAAATTCAAACTTTTTGTCGATTAATTCCCATTGAGCCCCATCTTTCGGGTACCTCATAAACCTATCCGCAATTCGCTCATCATAATGCCACCGCAACCTCTTTGCCTCTCTAGGGTTTGCAAACAAACGCCTCAACCTTGGAATTAAAGGCAAGTACCAAACAACCTTGAACGGGATTCCTGTCTTGATCTCGTCATCCAATTTTTACTTGTCCTTTGCTCTCCCGCGCTTGTATCATGGATGCTTGCATGTGGGACATGCACGTGAATCTTTGTACTCACCACAGCATAATATGCAATCATTCACACAAGCGTGTATCTTCTTTACTTCAAGTTCCAGTGGGCAAACAATTTTCTTCACTTCATTCTTGCTTCTGGGGAGAACATTATCTTCTGGAAGAACTTCTTTGAAAAGACCTAACCTCTCTGTGAAGCCCTTGTTTCATAGACCATTTGCTGCTTTAAATCTGAGAAGCGCCAAGGTGGCACTCAACCTGGAATATTTCTTTTTACAACCTGGATACCATTCTTTCATGGAGTCTGCATCAATGGTTGGCAGATCATTGTACCCAATCATATCATTTTTTGGGCCCTCAAAATCTGCAATCGTAGCAGCAAAATCTAGCATATCAAGATCGTCATCATCCGCGCTAATGTCTTGGTTTTCTAGTGGGTGTTTCCGCTTTCCGGTGTTCCATTGGTAGCTTTACGCCTCTGCCCCGATGTTAGATTCAACATCCATGTGACACTAATCGGGGTTTGGCATCTTGCTGCCCTGGGTATCTTCATCCATGACCTCCTCTTCTTCGTGTCTGGTCCAACGTGTATATCCATCCATGAATCCCCCAGAGACTAAATGCATCTGGACATCTACAACTTCATGTGACTCTGTATTGGCACAATCAGTACATGGACACAGGATGTAATCCGCATCACCTATTCTCCTCTTTGTACTTTCAGCCAAATTCATGAACTCTGTCATGCCACTGATAAAATCTGAGGTTTTTCGATTCTTCGTCCACCGAGATCGTCCCATCTGCAGCACGCGAATGGTAATTAAAAACAAAATAACAACATTAATACACGGATTAACTTATGTCCAAAGATGCATGGATAAATCACAAGGTTTTCTTTTAATAATTACTAAGGGCGCTCCATGTTGTTATGCAGACGTGCACTGACAAAAATTAATGGCCAGTCAGTTTACACGCAGAGTACTAGTACACACTACCCTTAGGAATTGAATACCTTAATCAAGCCACTCACGAAAAGAATACCTTGATTAATTAGACGCGGGGCAACCTCCACCCAGCAGACAAACAAGCGCGATGCGGCGAAATGCCGAGAAAGCAGGGTCGAGGAGCAAAGCTTAGTGCGGCTGCCGCCTGAAGTTCGACCTCCACTATCCCTCCATCGACCGCGATGGATGTGCTCGAATCACGCCACCGCCGACCTCGATGGTTGAGCTCCTCCTATCTCCCGCCATAGAACGAGTATTGACCTCCTATGACGCCACCACCGCCCACCGATCGAGGATTGACATCTTCTCCGGTAGCCGCTGCCTAGGCCGCCGCCGCCATCTCTATACGCAGAGAGGCTTTTTTTATGAATATATCCGCAGAGCGACTGTTTACACGGTATCTCAGCGTAAGTCAATTATATGGATAGGGTAGTACATCACATACGGTTTTGTAATGGCAACCGTGTCTAACCTACGTTGTCTTCTCACACGATTTGATGCGGAAATCGTGTGTGACATTGTAATACATAATACACAAATGACATGTATAAACAGTGTGTCGTATACAACATATAGTGCCATAAGTAGTTCCCGACCGTTAGCTTATCTCCATAGTTTCCCCATTTCCCCAAAATCCCTACATAACCTCCAAATTCCCTCGCGTGGCGCTGACATTGGGGACGAGTGGTGCTGACAGTTTTGGTGCAGCTGCTCCTGCTCGTATCGCTGCCATGACGTCGGTCGCCTCCGAGCACTTTCCTAAGGTCATCAGAAGGTAGGTGTACTATGGATCCAAATCGTCCTGTCAGGTTCCAATCTATCCCGATCTATTTTAGCATGTCCAAAGTATAGCTCCTTGCTGAATCCCTCCTGAATGACCCCCCCCCCCAGGAAAGCGATCTGCCGCCAGATCCGGAGCATGACTCCAGACTCCCGCAACACGAGTTCCACTCCGAGTTTTGTGCCACCGAGAACTAACAAATGTTGAGTTGTGTGCACGGGCACACTCCCGCTCAACGTGTATGCACATAGGGATTTGACATTGGCAGGAGGTTTCTCAGTTGCCCCTTAGAGGTTAGTGCTAATTAAGTTCATCATTTTACTTTAGTTAATGCCACCGCTCATCCAGAATACTATTTAACATTATCATGGATATGAGCCTTGTGCCTTTGTTAACTGGCTGGATGAAGAATGGCATGCCAGGGCTCGGAGTGTTATCACCAAGCTCGCAGAAGATAATGTAAAGCTGAAGAAGAAACTAGCTGATCTGGAATGTACAATCAGTACGATGAAGCAAGAAAGAATCAATCACAGGCAACAGATGAAAGAAAGAGACAAGAAGGAACTAGCATGTGTAGTTGTGGTTGTCGCATTAGCCATGTTCTATGCGCTGTTTGCAATGATGATTAGGGGTTTTCTTTGACAGTATTGCTAATGCACATCTAGCTGTGCTCTAAGTAATGCACATCTAGGTCCTATGCCGTTGATGTTACGCGAAGATTCATGCAGATATTTTTCTTTGTCTTTTTTTCTTTTCCTTTCTAGTTTGATAATTACCGGCTTTATCAATAAGAAGAGCTCAATGTATTGCTTGCCAACTGTCCTACTCCATTCGTACCGGTACCGGTGCATAATCCCAAAACTCATTCCTTGTTTTTATCCTGAAAAAGGAAACCCGCCAAATAGCCAATAGGAGTCATGCGCAGCCCCGGGAATTCGGAGCAACTGGTTACAAATAATTGCGGTTCATTATATTAGCGGTTAGATAATACATCAACCCCCGCTTCAATCCCCACTTCAATTGGCAGTTCCTCTTCTCTGCATACCCCGCTTAAGAGTCCACCATCATCATCGTCCCCGGTAGGCCACGCTACACACTGGCACACACTCTGTAGCTATGTCGAGCGACAGCGAGGACGACAGTTCGGCCAGCTGTCTGGCGCCCGATGATAGGTCAACATCGGAATCATCCCACTCATCTTCCATGAGTCTAGCATCGAGCCCAGACCTCGATTTTATCCGGTTCATGGAAGGGACGCTGCCTCCGGAGTTGTCAGACGACAACCAGACGGACGAGGAGCCGTCAGAGGACAAAGAAGAGGACGATGATGGTGATGAGGAGGAATGGTCAAACGAGGAGGAGGACGACGAAGACAGCAATGACGATGACGACGGTGGCGACGATGGAAAGCCAACGGTCAGCGGCAAGAAGCGTCCTCGCTAAGATGATGTCATGGGGTCATGCGACAACAACAACAAGAAGAGGAAGGACTAAATTAAGTAGACTATATATATCTCTGTTTATCCTGTCAATCTCATCGCAGACGATATGTATTCGACAGAGATCTTCTGCATTACCGCCCATAGGTTGGTTTGTTGAACTATGTGCCCTGAAGAGCACACAATTAAAAAAAAAGACCGTATGGGCTATCTATAATGATCGCACAAAATTTTGATTACCGACCTGTTTGCGGGGATCACACACATCTTGTTATGCAGAATCGTTTGTGTTCACCTCAATCATCGCAAACGGTTCATCGGAGTGAACTATATGTCGTATATCACACACACCTTGACCTGGCCGCCCGTTTTTATTTTTCTGTCTCATCACAAACAGTTCGTACAGATCAACTGTATGCCCCTCATCGCACACGCAACTAAAATCTTAACAGTGTTTGATGTATCATCCATCGCAAACATTTTGCACCGCTTTGACAGTTTTTTTACATCACCGTTTGCGATTAATGCATCGCTCACAGTTTCATCAAAGGGTCTCTAATCGTAGTGTCGCGTTAGCAGGATCCTGTAGTAGTGGCAAATCATGAACATATTGCAACACCCTACAGCAGGGGCCCCTCATGTTTGCGCGAGACGGAGAGCACCATAGGGCAACACCATAAATCAAATATACAATCAAACCAACCAAGATCACGATTAACCCATAGGACAAAACGGATCTACTCAAACATCATAGGATAACCATAGATCATTGGAAAATAATATAGGGAGTTGAGCACCATGTTTAAGTAGAGATTACAGCGGAGAGAAGAGGTGTTACACCGCTCCATAGAGGGGGAGAAAGTTGGTGTTGATGGTAGCAAGATTGTTGATATAGATCGCCGTCAAGATCCTAGCCCCGACGGGACTCCGGCGCCACTTGGAGAGAGGGGGGAGAGCCCCCCTCCTTCTTCTTCTTCCTTGGCCTCCCACCTAGATGGGAGGAGAGTTCCCCCTCTGGTCCATGGCCTCCATGGTCATGGAGGGGTGGGAGCCCCTTCGAGATTGGATCTCCCTCCCTGTTCTTTTATGTTTCGCGTTCCACAGATCTGGCCGAAAACCGTTTCTTATATTCCAAGAGATCCGTAACTCTGATTGCGCTGAGATTTTAACACGATTTTTTTACGGATATAAGCTTCCTTGCGCCCGAAGTAGAGCTCCAACTGATGTTCGAGGATGGCACAACCCACCACCATGCGCCAGGGGCCTCTGGCGCGCCCTGGTGTCTTGTGGGCCGTGTGGGCCTCCTTTTGCGGTGATTCTAACTCCCAAAAATCACATATATTCCAAAATAATTCTCCGTGAAATTTTATTGCATTTGTACTTCGTTTGATATGGATACCCTACGATACAAAAAACATGCAGAAAATAGGAACTGGCACTCGGCACTAGATCAATAGGTTAGTCCAATAAATCATATATAAAGTTGCCAAAACTATGTAAAAGTTCTATAATATTGGCATGAAATAATAAAAAATTATAGATACGATGGAGACATATCAGCATCCCCAAGCTTAATTCATGCTCGTCCTCGAGTAGGTTAATGATAAAGAATATATTTTTTGATGTGGAATGCTACCTAGCATAAACTTGACCATATATCTAATCATGGCATGAATATTAAGACATAACTGATTCAAAGCAATAGTCTATAATTTGACATAAATACATCAATACTCAAGCATCCCAACAAATAATCATGTCTTCCAAAATATCAAAGCTAAAGAAAGCTATCCCAACAAAATCATATAGTCTTGTCATGCTCTGTCTTCTTAACACAAAGTATTTATCATGCACAACCTCGATGATAACACAAGCAATTGGTTCATACTTTTTAACACGCTTCAACTTTTTCAACCGTCGCGCAATACATGAGCGCAAGCCATGGATATAGCACTACGGGTGGCATAGAGTATGATGATAGGGGTAAATATAGAGAAGACAAAAAAGTAAGAAAGTCTCACATCGATGCGGCTAACCAACGGGCTATGGAGATGCCCATCGATCGATATCAATGCGAGGAGTAGGGATTGCCATGCAACGAATGCACTAAGAGCTATAAGTGTATGAAAGCTCAATATGAAAACAAAGTGAGCGTGCATCTAATCCTATAATGAAAATTTCCATTAGTATATGAAAGTGACAGCATAGGAGACTCTCCATTTGAAAAACATGGTGCTACATTGAAGCACAAGTGTGGTAAAGGATACTAACAATGCCCCTTCTCTCTTTTTTATTTAGTTTTTTTTTTCATTTTTTTCATTTTTTTTCTTTTTCTTTTTCCTCTTTTTCTTTTTTCTCTCATTGTCTGGAGTCTCATCCCGACTTGTGGGGGAATCCTAGTCTCCATCATCCTTTCCTCACTGGGGCACTGCTCTAAAAATGAGAAATGATGATCATCACACTTCTATTTACTTATAACTCAAAAGAAATAAAAAAAATTACAACTCGATACCTATAACAAAGTATGACTCTATATGAATGCCTCTGTCAATGTACCAGGATGTGCAATGATCTAGTGTAACATGTATGAAAAATGATGAATGGTGGCTGAGCCACAACTACTATGTCAGCTATATGATCATGCAAATCAATATGACAATGAATGCTGAAGTCATCAAACGGAAGCGGTGGAAGTTGCATGGCAATATATGTCGGAATGGCCATGGAAAAGCCATAATAGGTAGGTATGGTGGCTGTTTTGAGGAAGATATAATACAGCTTATGTGTGATAGAGGATATCATATCACGAGGTTTGGATGCACCTGCAAAGTTTGCACCACGTCTCGATGTGAGAAGGGGCAATGCACGGTACCGTAGAGGTTTGCAAATTGCGGAAAGGTAAGAGTGTGTATAATCCATGGACTCACATTAGTCATAAAGAACTCATATACTTATTGCAAAAGTTTATTATCCCTTGAAGCAAAGTACTACTACGCATGCCCCTAAGGGGACAGATTGGTAGGAAAAGACCATCGCTCGTCCCCGACCGCCACTCATAAGGAAGACAATCAATAATAAATCATGCTCCAACATCATAGCATAAGGAGAGACTATACGTGCATGCTTCGGGAATCACAAACCTTAACACCAATATTCTTACTAACCACAACCGTTTACTAGTACCTCCCACATATTATCATCTCTATATCGCAAAACTATTGCAAGGAATCAAACATATCATATTCAATGATCCATAAGTTTTATGTAGGATTTTATGACTAACCATGCAATTGACCAATTCCTTTTGACTCTCTGATATAAGTGAAGCAAGAGAGTTTAATTATTTCTACAAAAGATCATGCTCTAACAAATATAAGTGAAGCAAAAGATCATTCTTTGAATAACGGTTTTCTATGTGAAGAGAAACAGGCAATCCAAACTTCAAATGATATAACTGAAGCACATGAAGCATTCTATAAAGCCATACTCAAAAGTTATAAGTGAAGTGCAATGAGAATTCTATAAATCAACCATGGACTATCTCATACCATCATGGTGCATACAAGAAAAATGAAAACTAAAAGCAAAAGATGCTCCAAGATTTGCACATGTCACGCGAATGAAATGAAACCGAAAACATACTAATACTTGTTGAAGAAAGATGTGATGCCTTCCGGGGCATCCCCAAGCTTAGATGCTTGAGTCTCCTTGAATATTTACTTGGGATGCCTTGGGCATCCCCAAGCTTGAACTCTTGCATCTCCTCCTTCTCCTCATATCGAGACCTCGTCGATCTTTGATCACTTCATCCACACAAAACTCAACAGAGAACTCGGTAAGATCCGTTAGTATAATAAACCAAATCACTAGTCTAAGTACTGTTGCAAACCAATTCATATGTTGTTTTTGCATTGTAGCTATTGTAACATAACTTTTCCATAGCTTATATTACCGATAGAATTGATAGTTTCGTCAAAAGAAGTAACATAATGCATCAAAAACAGAATATGTCTTAAACATGACAATCTGTAGTAATCTGAACACTACCATACTTCTGTAACTGAAGAAATTCTGAAAAATTAGGACAACGTAAAAAATTTGTGTAGCAAGACTGTGCAAAAGGTTTCAGAAACGTTTGATGCTCCAGTAAAAAAATGAAAATTCACGCTCTACAACCAAAGTTTCTGTTTCTGCACTGCACATACCAACAACCAATCTAATCATCCTAAAGGCAAATCTCGGCACATTATTTTTATAATACAATGGAATTTTACAAGGGGGTAATTATTTTTGTGAGAATCTTCATGAAATTTTTTACATTGTTTCTTTGAGAATGAACACAAGTGTTCAAAGTCGACCCTCACTTCTGCAATGCATAACTTCCAATCGCTTCTCTTTTGTTAAAAAGTTTTTAAGTTCCCCTCTATATTTTTTTGTTTTTAAACTTTATAAAAGCACTCAGCAAAAAGAAATGACTCTCTAAAACTTCTGGGTTGTCTCCTTGGTAGCGCTCTCTTTAAAGCAATTAAGCTAGGCATAAAGTGCTCAAGTAATGAATCCACCCGGATCCCAAGGTATATCAAAGCCAATATTAACTAACAATGATTTGGCATCTAGTACTGAGCACAAAGCAACATATATCATGCAATGACGAAGTCTAACTCTCTAGTAAAGGCCAATGCATAGTATAAGCAATTTCTTGCAATTCCATCGTGTTGGAAACATAGAGAGGCGGAAATATAGTTCATTTCTCATAATAATTGCAAGTTGGAGCAGCAAGCACATGCATATTATATTCATCAAAATCATCATGTGCAATGGTAGAATGCAACCCATCAATATAATCCTTAATAAGAACAAACTTCTCCAATATGGTGTAGTATGGATAATTCAAAAAGATAATAGGACTATCATGTGTGGGTGCAATAGCAACAATTTCATTCTTAACATAAGGAACAATAGAAAATTCATCTCCATAAGCATAATTAATATTGGCATCTTGGCCACAAGTATAGAAAGCATCAATTTAATCAAAAAGGGTTATTTCAAATTAATCAATGGGATCATAACAATTATCATGGTATTCATCCTTCGATAAGAACGAACGGACATTAAACAATGTATGAGTTGGAGGGTTACTCTCATTAGAAGGTGGGCACGGGTAGCTAATCCGTTCTTCCTCCTTTTGTTCTTCGCTCTCTTCATCATCTTTTTCATACAATGAGCTCACAGTTTCATCAATTCCTTGTTCCATAGACTCCTTCAAAATATTAGTCTCCTCTTGGACAGCGGAGACTCTCTCAATAAATTCATCAATATCGGAATTGAATTTATAGTTATCATAGCAATATTTAAGGATAGCAAAAAATTTAGGTCTATGAACTAAATCATCAAAATCTTCAAACTTTTCAAACAAAGATTCAATTTCATAAGCACCCTTAAAAGCAACAAATTCTTCTATTCATTCCACATCATGGTAATCATATATACCGTTAGCATAAGAAGCTAAGGTTTCATTATCATTAAATTTGCATGAAAAGGGAAGGTGTGGAGCATTCATCCTAGAGAAGCAAGTAAAATCATATCTCAAGCATAAATCCCGAGCATACCAATGCAACATATAAATTTGATCCCATAAAAGTTTACCTTTTTGTGTCAACCAATAATCCCTAAAGTATTCACGTTGATCCAACGTTACTCCCATTATCATGTTGAATGGGGTTTTCACAGAATTATCAAAGTAGTGCATAATATCTTTCACATAACGATGATCGAGGATTTTAGGAGGTTCCCCATCTCCATCATGAGTAGAAGGTACAACTAATATTTTTGGTATTTCGTGTTCCATATACATAACTAAAGATAGAGAACAACTTAGAACAGGAAAAAAACTACTTAGTGATAAAGCAAACAAGCACACACGAGAACATTCACCCCACGCTATTGCTCCCCGGCAATGAAGCTAGAAAAATGTCTTTATAACCCACAAGTATATGGGATCGTTTTTAGCCTTCTTCGATAAATAAGAGTGTTGAACCCAACGAGGAGCTAATGGAAGAACAAATATTCCCTCAGGTTCTATCGACCACTAATACAACTCTACGCACACTTGACGTTTGCTTTACCGAAAACAAGTATGAAACTATTTTGTAGGTGTGATTCTAGAACTACTTTGCAAGAACAAAACTAGAAGTACTTTGCAAGATAATAAAAGTTAGGTGTTTAGTAAAAGGGTTTGTGTCAACAAGAAAGTTATTTGTCGCTAGGGAATCGATAATAAGTACCGGTAATCATTCTTGTAATTTTATATGAGGGAGAGGCATGAGCTAAAATACTTTCTCTACTTGGATCATATGCACTTATTATTGGAACTCTAGCAAGCATCCGCAACTACTAAAGATATTTAAGGTCGTGAAACCCAACCATAGCATTAAGTATCAAGTCCTCTTTACTCTCGTATGCCATAACCCACCTACTCGGGTTTAAGTTTCTGTCACTCTTGCAACCCACCATAAGCAAATCATGAACATATTGAAACACCCCACAACGTGGGCCCCTCATGTTTGCGCGAGACGAAGGGCACCATAGGACAGCACCATAAATAAAATATGCAATCATACCAACCAAGATCATGATTAACCCACATGACAAAATGGATCTACTCAAACATCATAGTATAACCATATATCATTGGAAAAAAATATATGGAGTTGAGCACCATGTTTAAGTAGATATTATAGCGGAGAGAAGAGGTTTTACACCGCTGCATAGAGGGGGAGAAAGTTGGTGTTGACGGTAGCAAGATTGTTGATGTAGATCGTCGTCGGGATCCTAGCCTCGGCGGCACTCCGCCGCCACCGGGAGAGAGGGGGAGAGAGCCCCCCTCCTTCTTCTTCTTCTTCTGTGGCCTCCCCCCTAGACGGGAGGAGAGTTCCCCCTATAGTCCATGGCCTCCATGGCCATGGAGGGGCGGGAGCCCCATCCGAGATTGGATCACCCTCTCTGTTATTTTATGTTTCACGTTCCACGGATTTGGTTGAAAACCATTTCTTATATTTCAAGAGATCCGTAACTCTGATTGCGCTGAGATTTTAACACAATTTTTTTTTGGATATTAGCTTCCTTGTGCCCGAAGTAAAGCTCCAACCGACGTTCGAGGAGGGCACAACCCACCACCACGCGCCAAGGGCCTCTGGTGCGCCCTCGTGTCTTGTGGGTGGCCTCCGTTTGCGGTGATTCCAACTCCCAAAAATCACGTATATTCCAAAATAATTCTCCGTGAAATTTTATTGAATTTGGACTTCATTTGTTGTGGATACTCTGCGATACAAAAACCTGTAGAAAATAGGAACTGGCACTAGGCACTAGATCAATAGGTAAGTCCAATAAATCATATAAAAAGTTGCAAAAAAATATGTAAAAGTTGTATAATATTGGCATGAAACAATCAAAAATTATAGATACGACAGAGACGTATCACACACCAAATTAAAGCATGCATGGCATCTCTTAGAAGAATTGCAGAGATAGCACAAAGGGGTTACAGGGAGGCAGTATTGGATTAGAATCACTTCTGCATTACAAAAGATAATCTCATTTGTGTTTATGTTTTCATGCATCTCAGGTATTGAACATGATCAAAATGAATACGAGAATGGGCGCACGAGAGGAATATTGTGGAACAATCCACTAGCTAAAAAACTTGGCATGGTGGAGGATGGCCTATCTTATTCACCCATCAGCGTACTTGCTCTAACTTAGCAAGGTTGTATAGATCGCACATATTTTGCATATGACCTCTTGCATTACTTCTACTTTGTTACACCACCATCTACATAGTTGAAGCATCATATATGAGTATATTCCATACCTATCATACTATGTTTTTTCAGTCAAATGTTGTTCTTTCGTAATAGATGTCCAAAAGGAAGAGGGTGAGTGCAAGTCCCCAGGGAGTACAAACTAAGTATTTGGAAAAGGTAGTGATACTTGTTAAATTAGATAGATCAGTAGCCACAGAAAACACAGGCCCAACTGTACCACACTTTACCCCTAATCCACTGGCCAAACCCCTATTAGAACTGCTGAGATGCTAGTGTCAGGTACTGTCTATGATATCAATTCAAAATTTGAACTCCAAAATTTCTGCATGTGCCTTACCTTCTCTCTTGTATGAAAACTAATTTCAGATGAATCTCCTTGGTCAAAGGATCATAGGATCTCACAACAATACTGGGCACTACATTGCTCTTGTCAGTACCTCTTGCCCTTTATCAGCATACTTACACTCATTGTTGTTTCATTATGTAGCATCATTGTAAATGTTCTCTTCTTTATCCTCCCTTCGCTCGAAAATATAAGATCTATATTTACTATTGGATAAATGTAGAATTAAGACAATGGTTATGAAGTTTTGGATTGCTCATGTAAGTACCTGTTGTCATGTACTCCCTCTGTATCCAATTAGTTTTGATCAATTGGATGTATTTAGAACTTAATAGTGCTAGATACATCCATTTGAGTGACAAGTAATAAGGGACGGTGGTGGTATTATTGTACTTGCATCATGAGATAGTTGATTGTCTAGCATTACTCTGCATCTTATCTGCCCTGCCCTCCACTTTCTCCAAATTATCATATTACATTTACTCTTACCAAAATGTTGAATAAAGCCAATGCCACTGCACACGTTGATGTCTCCATTCCTCTTGTCAGTGCCTTTTGCCTTTTAACCTAGTACTTAATTAATTGCTATATGATAATGTATCATCAGTCTGCACCTGAGCTTCATTATCATCTGTTTCTTCCAATATTATTTGATCTATATTTACTCTTTGCAAAATGTAGAATAATGGCAACGCTTATAAAGAAGTTTCTTTGGGGGAATTTATTGAATTATCCTTTCATGGACATGGAGAAGGGTTTGTCCAGCCCATGTTAACATGTAATGTAAGGTCATCCTTCTCAAGCCTTCAAGCTTTGTTCTAGTATAGATTTGGATAGGCATCATTTCCTACACTGATGTTTACATCTGATTGCATGTTTGCAACAACTACCAGCTTTAAATTGTAGTTGTGAAAACATGTTCCTTATGCCATTTATTTTCTTATATAATTGTGAAACCTATTACATGTCTCCTTGTTTCTCTTTCAGATTCGTATCTCTTATGCCAGGCAGAACTTTAGGGAAGATAGTGAGCCAAACCATCTTGAAGAGGGCGAGATGACCCCAAGGTCATGTTTTGATGAAGACAGTGAGTTAAAGCTACTCACCAACAGCTGTGAGACAACCTCTGTGCAGTCGCTGCCTCAATCAGTTCGACTTCTTCAGTCTCAACTTAAAGAGGAAGGGCTTGCTTCAGCTCAGCTACGACTTGATGTCAGTGATGCAATGAAGATCTCAGAGGACTGCCTTGCGCAATATGGTGCTATAAAGCTAGGGATGGAGCATCTATCATTGACACAACTGAGGTCTCATCAGCTTGTTCGGCTGCTTGCAGAGCCTATCCTGGCCAGGCCTAATGCCTTTTGAAGTGCTCTCAGTTTTGTATATTCTTTTGTAGGCACGTTTATATGCATTGGTGGCGAACTTTGGTGCCTAATGTATGTAATATGCAGTCACATTGCGCTTTATTATCACCCGTGGCGAACTTTGATTCCCAGTGGATGTAATATGCCGTAATTTCTTTATTGTGTAGTCTAGGTTTATTCTTGGTTGGTATGTTGTAATATAGGCCCGAAGGTTGAATGGATCTTAGTGTTATAGGTCTTCAGGCCGGACCGTTACTCATATGGGCCAAGACGTGGGCCTATAATCATCTTGGTCCATTAGCAGGTCTAAACGTATAGTGGTTTTTTGACTTTAACAGGCCGAGTAAAGTTCTAGCCAGTTGGGCCAGAGAATACCATGGGCTTTTAACAGGCTAAAAACTAGAATGGGCTAGCGTGGAGCCGAAAAATTCACGGGCCAATACAGACTGAAACTGCCTAAGGCCCATGCTTGGCCCAAATAGGACGAGCCTTTAATAGGCCAAATTATATCTTGGGCCTGTTTGGCCCAATAAAATTATCGGCTTTAAGCCAGCCGGTATCCAAGCGGGCCATAGGTCCAAAAGTGTCACGTGCCATTATCAGATGGGCTGTAAGGAGGCCGGATTCAACGTAGGCTGTAATTAGGCCCACCTGTTACATGGGCCACTAACAGGTGGATAGGCTAGTTGGGATGAAATTTATCCACGAAGACTACGGGCCGTTAAGAGGCCTAAAGTTACTTCGGATAAGAACTAGCCCAGTTTCTGCATGGGCCGTTAAATGGCCTAAAGTTAAATCGGGTCGACAACGTCACTGATGCACCACGCGCCGCTAACAGGGTGAAACTATTACTAGGTCAAACTGGTAAATGGGCATTTAACATGCTAAAATACAATCCTGGCTTAGAATGGGCCCAAAAGAACAGTGGCTTGTTAACGGGTCTAATTCAATATGGACCATAATTTGGCACAAAACACGGCAGACTATGAATGGGCCTGATCTGATATGGGCCTCAATTTGATCCAAAACATGGCAGACTGTTAACGGGCCAGCCCAATACTGTCTGAAAAAATATTGTGGTCCTATAGCTGGGCCGGCCTTTTACCTTAAATGGGCCACTGTTCGGCTGTGCCACATGTAGACATATGATAGGCATCTTTCGTCCATTGTAGGGATGACATCTGTCCCAATGATAGGCTGACACGTGCATTATCCGGTGAATGAGCATTTTACATGTGGAAAATCCCCATTAGTCGGGGCTGTTAAAGGGTTTTCGGATCCAAACCGGAATCCGATAGCTTAACAGCGACCCGTTATGGTGGATGCCACATGTCGGTCACCCTTGACGAAAGCACTTCTATGCCACGTGATTTATCGTCATGGAAGTGGACGCTTTCCATGACAATAATTTTGGTAATGTCATGGAACACTTCTACGACAACACAGGTATGACTATCTTGATTCTGTCATAAAATCGTCATGGATGTACATGCATGATAGAAAACGTGTCCAAATGTGACAAACATGTATCATCATGGAAGTGTATTTTTTTGTAGTGCCTGTCCCCATGCAGGGTGTATTGCTACACCTGCATGCCATTCGGACTACGCAATGCGGCACAACTTTCCAGCGATTGATGCACATTGCCCTGGGCCAGCATCTCGGGAGGAATGCTGAGGCATATGTCGATGACATAGTGCTCAAGTCCCAGGAAGCAAGGACCCTTCTCGAAGATTTGGAAGAAACGTTTGTCAACCTGCGCAAGGTAAACTTGCGCCTCAATCCGGAGAAGTGGGTGTTTGGCGTCAAGTCCGACAAGTTGTTGGGTTTCCTAGTGTCACACAGAGCGATCGAGGCTAACCCGGAGAAGATCAAGGTGATAGATAGGATGAGACCGCCGCAGAACCTCAAGGAGATGCAGAAGCTCACGGGTTGCGTAACTTCGTTGGGGCATTTCATCTCCAAGCTCGGCGATCGCGCCCTCTCGTTCTTCAAACTGATGAAAAAGAAGGGTCCATTCGAATGGACTCCAGAGGCCGAGGCAGCCTTCCAAGACCTCAAGAGGTACCTCACTAGCCCACCAGTGATGGTGGCGCCTCATCCTCTTGAGCCCCTGGTGCATTACCTGGCCGCCACACCCCACTCGGCTAGCGCAGCACTCGTGGGAGCACGCAGGCGCTGATGCACGGCATAGTGCCCCGCGCACAGCCGCGTCATTACCACCTTAGAACAGCGCTCCTAAGGACCTGACTGCCCCGACATACAGCAAGGCTCTCGAAGCCTCCTCATCTCAAGTAGGGTTGGACATCATTGTCGGATTCAGGGTTCCATAGACCCCTTGATAGGTTTGAACACTGGGGTGCGTGCGAAGAAATCATCCTCACCAATCTGCTTACACCCCGATCCCACGACCTAGCTTGACGAACCCAATGAACAAGAGACACAACAATTTATCCTGGTTCAGGCCACCTTGCGGTGTAATACCCTACTCCAGCTTTATGGTGGATTGCCTCGAGGGGCTGAGGATGAACTAGTACAGTGGAGGAACATCCTTGGGAGGTGAGTTGCTCTTGTGCTCGATGAGCTGGTGAGCTGGTCAAGGCGGAATGGATCCGATCAATGGTGGTGGCTAAGTCCTATTTATAGTGCCCTTGGTCCTCATCCCGAATGTAAGGCGGGAAGGGATCCCACAAGTTATCCTGACAAAAATTGTCTTCACCAGTGAAAGCATTTGGTGGTAACGCCGCGGTGGGCTCCGCAATGACCTCCGTCCTGCTGTCCTGGCGTTCTTGGTCTTGTTGCACTGATATGGAAACCTTTGCTTGATTGCTCGGGACTCCACGCCTACGCTTGCCTCCTTAGCACCAAAGAGAAAACTGGTACACTGCGCCCGCTGGCTCCCGCCTGGCCTTGGTCATCATGGCTCACGTCATGTGAGCCTTGCGAGGTGCACCTTGCATTGATATCTCCGCTCCTCGGGAGCCAGCCTAGTGACGCCGCTCCCCAGGGAAGTCTTCGTGTCGTCTGCCTCGTGAGGTTTAGCACCTCGTGAGGGTCTTGGGTTGTTGTTGATGAAGTTGGGCCGTACCGGGCCATTGACGGAGCCATGCCATGGGTCGCAGGCATGCAAGTATGGGTACCCTGGTTCCCAGGACGCCGACAGTAGCCCCCGGGCCCAAGGTACGCTCGAACTTGCCTTCTTGGCGAAGCCAAAGGGCAAGTGCGGAGCCGCGGGCCCTAACCTCCTGCGGCCCTGTTTGACGTGTGGCACCTAATGGGACGTGGGTGCCCCCACTTTCCCACGCAGCCTTGATATTCGCCTGGCCCAGCGGCCGCCATCGCCAATGCAGCCTCGCCTTCATTGCTTGTCGTGCTCTCCCTTAGGCCCCTCATCTTCCCGAGAAACATCAGCATCCTTCCTGGACCTGACGCAGGCTCTGGTCTTCCTCTGTTGCCATGGCGCCGCGGTCGAAGAAGAAGAGGTAATTCGGCGCTTCGGCTGAACCTCCGCCAGCCTTCGAGCCCGCCCACGAGTGGTTGACAGTCGTTAGTCAAGAAGGGCTGGATAAGATCCGTCTGGCGCTTGTCGGCAATTTGAATGAGTGGAAGGCGATGGTGGTTTGGCCCGCCTCCCGGACCATGGTCGACATGGCAGCCAATGAGGTTGCCCTTCATCTTCACACACTCTTGGCTGGCCTGATCCACCCTTTCTTTGATTTCCTCAACGCCATACTCTCACATTACCAAGCCCATGCACTGTATCTGGATCCTCAATCCATCATTCTCCTTGCCGTCTTCGCCTTTGTCTGTGAGGCCATGCTGGGCATCGCCCCTTCCGTGGCCTTGTTTTGCCATTTCTTCTCACTTCACCTGGTTGATGCCCGCCAGCGCTCGGGGTGCGTGGCCTTCCAGGCTTTGGTGGAGACAGCCGGCTCGGGCATCGACTTCGAGCTCTCGTCGGCTATAAGTGGATTCCCGAAGCGGTGGTGTTTGTGGATGTTGGCGTGTAACTACTCACAAGTCATATTCATGTTCATAGTCAAAGGGGGATTAATGTGCATAAAGGATCTGAACATATAATCTTCCACCAAATAAACCAAGTAGCATCAACTACAAGGAGTAATCAACACTACTAGCAACCCACAGGTACCAATCTGAGGTTTTGAGACAAAGATCGGATATAAGAGATAAACTAGGGTTTGAGAGGAGATGGTGCTGGTGAAGATGTTGATGGAGATTGACGCCCTCCCAATGAGAGGATCGATGGTGATGACGATGGTGACCATTTCCCCCTCTCGGAGGGATGTTTCCCTGGCAGAAGAGCTTCGCTGGAGCACTAGATTAGTTCCGCCAAGGTTCCGCCTCGAGACGGCAACGCTTCGTCCCGCAAACTTTCTTCTAATTTTTTCCAAGGCAAAAGACACCTTATACCAGAAGATGGGCATCGGGGGGCTTCCAGGTGGCCCACGAGGCAGGGGGGCGCGCCCTCCACCCTCGTGGACAGTGGGTGGCCCCCCTCTGGTGCTTCCTTCGCCCAATATTTTTTATATATTCCAAAACTGACTTTTGTGGAGTTTCAAGACTTTTGGAGTTGTGCAGAATAGGTCTCTAATACTTGCTGCTTTTCCAGCCCAGAATTCCAGCTGCCGACATTCTCCCTCTTCATGTAAACTTTGTAAAATAAGAGAGATAAGGCATTAGTATTGTGACATAATGTGTAATAACAGCCCATAATTCAATAAATATCGATATAAAAGTATGATGCAAAATGGACGTATCAACTCCCCCAAGCTTAGACCTCGCTTGTCCTCAAGCGAAAGCCGATATCGAAAAATATGTCCACGTGTATGGAGATAGAGGTGTCGTTAAAATAAAATTCGGACATGAGGGCATCATGATCATTCTTAGAATAGCAACATATATATAGTCATATGACTTCTTATGCTAAAGTAACAACCTATTCACAATGTCAAGTATGAATCAGAAACTTCATTGAAAAACTAGCAAACTATAATCTCAGTCATTGAAGCAATTGCAAATTATCATAACATCGGAAAGAGTCAATATAAGATCTTTTCAGCAGGTCCACATACTCAACTATCATTTAGTCTTTCACAATTCATAACACTCACGCAATACTTATGGGTATGAAGTTTTAATCCAACACAGAGAAAGATAGGGGCTTATAGTTTTGCCTCCCAGCCTTTTACCTCATGGGTAACGTCAACAATGATGCTTTATGATAACCCACATCCAATTGGATATGTATATCAGGATCTTTCCAACACATAGTGCTTGCCAAAGGATAAAGTGTAAAAAGGAAATGTGAAGATCACCATGGCTCTTGTATAAGGTATAAGACAAAAATAATAGATAGGCCCTTAGCAGAGGAAAGCAGAGGTTGTCATCTGCTTTTATGGATGCAGAAAATATTAATGCAAAAGAACGTCACTTTATATTGCCACTTATGATAGGGACCTTTATTATGCAGTCTGTCGCTTTTATTTCTTCCATATCACAAGCTCGTATAAAGCTTATTTTATCCACACTAATAGATCATACATATTTAGAGAGCAATTTTTATTGCTTGCAACAATCAAAACTTACTTCAAGGATCTTACTCAATCCATAGGTAGATATGGTGGACTCTCATGGCAAAACTGGGTTTAAGGATATTTGGAAGCACAAGTAGTATCTCTACTTGGTGCAAAGAATTTGGCTAGCATGAGGGGGAAAGGAAAGCTCAACATGTTGGATGATCCATGACAAGATAATTTATTTTGGATATAAGAAAACATAACCCATTACGTTGTCTTCCTTGTCCAACATCAACTTTTTATCATGTCATATTTTAATGAGTGCTCACAATCATAAAAGATATCCAAGATAGTATTTTTATATGTGAAAACCTCTCTTTCTTTATTACTTCCTATTAATTGCAACGATGACCAAAACTATGTTTGTCAGCTCTCAACAACTTTTATTCATCATACTCTTTATATGTGAAATCATTACTCTTCATAAGATCGATATGCTCTCTTTATTTCTTTTCATTCTTTCTTTTTTTCTATTTTTCACTCAAGATCATAGCCAGATAACCAAGCCCTCGAGTCAAGACTAATCATCATTATATATAGCTCACGGACTCGATTACATAGATAAGGATCAACACAAAAACTCAAAGATAGATCATACTAAACTTTATTCTACTAGATCAAGATATAACCAAAAGGATCGAACTAAGAAAAAGGGTAAAGATAGAAGTGTGATGGCGACACGATACCGGGGCACCTCCCCCAAGCTTGGAAGTTGCCAAGGGGAGTGCCCATACCAATATATTTATGTCTCTTTCTTCGGAGGTGGTGATGTGATATTCTTGGTGATGATGCCCCTTAGGATATGATTCTCTTCCTCGAGCTTACTGACTTGTTGCTTGAGATCCATTATTTCCCTACGGAGCTTACCCGTGACGGCTAAAGCTCCTTTCACCCATGGATGTTGCATAGCTGTGGGAGAACAAGTAACACTCTTTTAAATATTTTCATAAGAAAGAAATCTAGCATTGGGAGGGATGACCAACTTTCGAATTGCTGAGCTCTGAAGTTCCTCCATCGTGAAACCGGCTTGGAGACGAGATGTAACTTATTGATCCTTCTCCATGGCATCTATCCTTTTCAAGTCGGCCTCCATCTCTTCCTCCATTGATGTCCCAAAGTGGTCAGCCTCACTTTTTGCTCCTGGCCTCGGTGTTCGATGAGACACCCGACTCTCACCGACTGACTCTTGAGAAGACATCTTGCTCCAAATCTGCTGCAGAAACAACTCGAAAAAAGAACAGAGAACTCTATCGTGGTACCATGGTCAAAACCTTTAGGAGATTATATAATGAATTTTTGCCGACCAAAAGAACTATCGCGCAATAAAACGGAGTCCGGAGGGCACACGAGGTGCCCACGAGGTAGGGGGGGCGCCCTCCACCCTCGTTGATTCCTCATGTACTTTCCAGACTACTTATTTTCCTATTTTCTTAAGTATTCCAAAATGGATAAAAATTGTTGTTAGAACTGTTTTGGAGTCGGTTTACTTACCGTACCACATACCCATTCCTTTTCGGAGTCTGAAACGTTCTGGAAAGTGTCCCTTATTGTGACGCCCCGAGACCGTTGCGCCAGGTGTCTGCCAGTTATTCCCCGATGTTGCCATGTCATTCGCTTGCGTGTTGCTTCTTGCATTGTCATTATGTGCATTGCATGATCATGTTTTCAAAACATGCATCCGTCCCGGTCTCCCCATTCTTTTCGTAGTCCGTTCTAAGCCCAGACACACTTGCACGCGCCCGCGGCATGTCCAAAATATTATTTTATAAGTGGACGGAAATTTTTCTCGAAATGGGTTGAAAGTTGGCATGCGGTGTTATTTTAGTGTGGATAGGACGCCTGCCAAGTTTCATCGCATTCAGAGTTCGTCTGATGCCCCAACGGATAACTATAGCGGCAGTATAGCTGGGCTAACATCGAATGTTTTCGGTCTCCGAAAACGGATGCCGGGCCTCTCTCTCTCTTCTCTCCTCTCAGCCCGAGGGCTCCTACACAGCCCACCTATGGCCCAGCTACCTCTCCTCAGCTCGGTGCCGCACGATCTGCATCGTACGGTCCAAAATGGTCTCAAACCCCCGTAACCCTAGCCACCTACCCTATATAAACAACCCCTAGTCCATTTTTGGGCTGCCTAGCCCCTCCACCTACCTCTAGCCGCCTCCCTCCTCACTTTCCGCACCAAGCCACCCCGCCGCTGCCACTTATCGCCGGCCCAGAGGCTGCGTCGCCGCCTAAGGCGTCGCCCCGGCCAACCGGGCGCCGCCATGTCGCCTACCCCGCTTCCCGCAGCCACTAGCAGTCCTTCACGTCGCCTCGGTCCTTTCCTCCACCGCGCCAGGCCCATCCGCGGCCCGCCCAAGCCCATCTGGGCTCGGATGATCTCCTCTCGTGCCCGCAGGCTCCCCGCATGCCCGAGCCGCTCCCTCCTCTATCCCGCTGGATCGAGGGAACAAGGAGTCCTTCCCCGCCTCGCCGGAGCTGCCTCCCTGCCGCCGAGCACCTTCACCAGGCCGCCTCCACCGCCAGGTCACCGCCCCGCTCTCCTTCCTTCCCCTGCATGTCTCCTTCTCCTCCCTCTCTCGGGACCTCACCTCACCTCATCTCTCTCCCTCTCTCTCAGGGAATGGCCATGGATGACGCCACGCTGCCGGAGATGACCGGTGCCAGCCCATCCTCCCCAGATCCGCGCAATCGCCGCCCCGGATCAAGTCCCTGCCGCCATTCCAAGACCCGCCGGAGCCCCTGCCGTGCGCCTTCGTTGACCGAGATGGCCAGATGCGTGGGCCGCCTCACGTGCACCTAGCCAAGCGCCAGCTCTTGCCTGGGCCTCTCCACCAACCGGCCTGTTAGGCCCAGTGGTGAGGACCCCCGGCCTAGTGCCCAGCAGATTCGGCCCGCTCCTATTTTTTTCTATCAGCAAATTTGTCTTTTTCCCAGGATTTACAGATTTGCAGAAAACCCCTAAGATCCATGCATATCATAACTTACCAACTGTGCATCTTTTGTAAAAACATTATATATGTAAAATGCTAGGAATTTCATCTAGTTTCACAATATCCAACTTCCATGCATGTTTGAAATGTTTAAACTGCTCTTTGCATTATTTTTCTTAAATGCCATGCTAAAATGATTTAATTCATAACTAAATAATCGTAGCTCCAAACCTAACAAACTTTATATGTAATTGCGGTAGAAAAATGCCTAGTTTAACATGATGGCTTTACTTTGCATGTTTAACAAGTCTAAAATTTGGTTTAGGGCAGAACATTAACAAATTGAAATATTACATGTGGGGATTTACCGGAATTGTTGTTTTTTATTTCCGGCCACATTTAAACTTGCCTAGATAGGTAGTTTTCTTATGCTTCACCTCTTGCCATGTTAATCAACATTTAATATTGTTTGGTACATAAACGAGATCGAACTAAATAACTTGAATGTGATGTTCAGTCAATATGCAACTCATTGCATATTGAGCTCCACTTAATTTGTAGTATTGTTTGTGCACTTTGCCATGCCATGCCTCATTAAACCAGACATGCATCATACTTGGTTGTGCATCATGCCAAGATTATGTGATGGTTGTTTACCATGTTGTTTGCTTCTTTCCGGTGTTGCTTATTCGGGTTAGTTCTGATTACTTCGCGTTTGTGAGGATTCGTTCGACTCGTCCGCTTGTCTTCTTCATGGACTCGTTCTTCTTCCTTGCAGGATTTCGGGCAAGATGACCATACCCTCGAAATCACTTCTATCTTTTCTTGCTTAGTTGTCGCTCTTTTGATATGCCGCGATACCTACCACCTGCTTTATCATGCCTCCATATTGCCATGTCAAGCCTCTAACCCACCTTTTCCTAGCAAACTGTTATTTGGCTATGTTACCGCTTTGCTCAACCCCTCTTATAGCATTGCCAGTTTCAAGTGAAGATGAAGTTTGTTCCTTGTTGGAACATGGATTTGTTGGGATATCATTATTATATCTTGTTTACTTTAATGCATCTATATACTTGGTAAAGGGTGGAAGGATTGACCTTATGCCTGGTGTTTTGTTCCACTCTTGCCGCCCTAGTTTCCGTCATACCGGTGTTATGTTCCTTGATTTTGCGTTCCTTACACGGTTGGGTGTTATGGGAACCCCTTGGCAGTTCGCTTTGAATAAAACTCCTCCAGCATGTCCCAACCTTGGTTTTACAATTGCTTACCAACTTATCACCTTCCCTTGGGTTCTGCGGACTCAAGGATCATCTTTATTTTAACCCCCCGGGCCAGTGCTTGTCTAAGTGTTGGTCCGAACCTGTCAGCCGCCGGTGGCCACCAGGTGCAACTCTGGGCTGGCCTACCGGATGTTTGGACAACCCGGTTGAGGGAGTCCTGGATTAGGGGGTCTCCGAACAGCCGGACTCTATCCTTTGGTCGGACTGTTGGACTATGAAGATACAAGATTGAAGACTTCGTCTCGTGTATGGATGGGACTCTACTTGGCATGGAAGGCAAGCTAGGCAGTACGGATATGGATATCTCCTCCTTTGTAACCGACCTTGTGTAACCCTAGCCCCCTCCGGTGTCTATATAAACCGGAGGGTTTTAGTCTATAGGACAACATACAATCATACCATAGGCTAGCTTCTAGGGTTTAGCCTCTCTGATCTCGTGGTAGATCTACTCTTGTACTACCCATATCATCAATATTAATCAAGCAGGATGTAGGGTTTTACCTCCATCAAGAGGGCCCGAGCCTGGGAAAACATCGTGTCCCCTGCCTCCTGCTACCATCCGCCTTAGACGCACAGTTCGGGATCCCCTACACGAGATCCGCCGATTTTGACACCGACATTGGTGCTTTCATTGAGAGTTCCTCTGTGTCGTCGCCGTTAGGCTTGATGGCTCCTACTATCATCGATGGCGATGCAGTCCAGGGTGAGACTTTTCTCCCCGGACAGATCTTTGTGTTCGGCGGCTTTGCGCTGTGGGCCAATTCGCTTGGCCATCTGGAGCAGATTGAAAGTTATGCCCCTGGCCATCAGGTTAGTTTGGAAGCTTAAACTACATGACCGATATCCGTGGAGACTTGATCTTCGACGAATTCGAGCCTCTGCCTTGTGCGTCACGCGGTCACGATGAGCACGATTTAGCTCTACCATCAGACAATGTTCAGGAGATCGCACACACAGCCGCTCCGACCCTCAATTCGGAGCCGGTTGCGCCGTCCATGGACGGGTGGATGGACCCCGCCATGGAGGCCTTACCCTCAGCGGTGATTGAGCCAAACATCGACCTTACCTTGCACGAGAGCCGTGTTGTTAAACTGCCGGATCCTTCTCCGGCCACAGACTCCGAACCGCCTGCGCCCGTTCCTATCGAATCCGATTGGGAGCCGATCATGGAGTTTACCTCTGTGGATATTTTTCAGCACTTTCCCTTTGGCGACATACTGAACTCATTAAGGTCTCTCTCCTTGTCAGGAGAGCCCTGGCCGAGCTATGTCTGGCAGGATTGGGATGCAGATGACGAAGAAATTTGCCGCCCACCCACCACCCACTTAGTAGCCACTATCAATGACTTAACCGACATTCTCGACTCCGACTCCAAAGACATCGACGGTATGGACGACGATGCAGGAGACGAACAGGAACCACTGCCCACAGGGGCACTGGACGCCCACTTCACCACATGACATATACATGGTGGACACAACAAAAGAAAACGACGACGAGGAATGGAAGGACGCAACGAAGGATTGTCCCCTCGAGAAGCACTCAAAGCGGCGGCGTAAGCGCCGCCCCAAATCCCGCCTCTGTAGAAACAACGACCATGCAGACCCAGCATTAGAGCAGGGTGAACCATTGCCGGACAACGGCAACACGAAGAATCAAACCAAACAACCCGACTATGTTAAAGATAATAGTCCAGACAACATTACACCGGACAGACACCCGGAGCAACAGAATGCCCATCAAAGGCTCGTTGCCACCGCGAGGAGTCTTAAAAAGCAAAAGCAAAGGCTCAAGGCTGCGCAAGATACACTCCAAATCAGATGGAGTAAAGTACTCAATACAACAGCGAAGTACGGCGGTAATCGCCCCACCAAGAGCTACCCGAAGCGGAAGTTGCTACCTGAATTCGACGAGGAGGCCTTCGATCCCCCACAACCAAAAATTAAAATAGCCATCTGGCCGGATAGACGACCTCATGGCCAACATAGAGCGGCAAACAACACCGCACATAAGCCAATACGTGATCCACGCAAGGGCTCACATCAAAAGTACGGCGAAACCAGATCCATCTATGGACCACGCAAGTGTGCTCCGCAACACAACAAACATCCGAACAACGCAGTACACCCAGATACAGGGGTGCCGCACACCCCCTATGTTTCACCGATGAGGTGCTGGACCATGAATTTCCAGAGGGATTCAAACCCGTAAATATAGAGGCATACGACGGAACAACAGACTCTGGGGTTTGGATTGAGGACTATATCCTCCATATCCATATGGCTCGAGGAGATGATCTCCACGCCATTAAGTATTTACCCCTCAAACTCAAAGGGCCAGCTCAGCACTGGCTTAAAAGCCTCCCCGAAAGCTCCATTGGAAGCTGAGAAGAGCTCGAAGACGCTTTTCGGGCAAATTTCCAAGGGACTTATGTCCGACCTCCGGACGCGGATGATTTGAGTCATATAACTCAACAGCCCGGAGAGTCAGCCCGAAAGCTTTGGAACAGGTTTCTTACTAAAAAGAACCAAATAGTCGACTGTTCGGACGCCGAAGCCTTGGCAGTTTTTAAGCATAGCGTCCGCAACGAATGGCTTGCCAGACACCTCGGCCAAGAAAAGGTGAGAATAATGGCAGCATTAACAAGCCTCATGACCCGCTTTTGCGTGGGTGAGGACAGCTGGTTAGCCAGATGCAACACCAGCGACCCTAGTACATCTGAAGTTCGAGATGGAAACGGGAAATCACGGCGGAACAACAATAACAAATGCCGGAATAAATAAGACAGCACGAAGAGCACGGCAGTAAACGCCGGATTCAAAAGCTCTCGGCCAAATCAGCAAAAGCCGCCCTCTAAAGGCGCCAGAGACAAACTATCCAGCCTAAACAAAATTCTGGACCAAGTATGTCAGATCCATAGCACCCCTGGTAAACCTGCTAATCATACCCACAGAGAATGTTGGGTCTTCAAGCAGTCCGGCAAGCTCAACGCCGTACACAAAGGGGAGGATACACCAAGCAAAGACGAGGATGAGCCTCTCAAGTAAGACACTGGGGAACAAAAGAAGTTTCCACCGGAAGTCAAAACAGTCAACGTGTTACACGTGATCAATGGGAGCAGCAAAGCGGCACTCCCAGAAAAATATGCCCAAGGGCCTATCACCATGAAGTCTTGCCACTGGTCGTCTCAACCGATCACTTTCGACCATCGTGATTACTCGGCAAGTATCCGGCGGGCAGGATGTGCTGCCCTAGTACTAGACCCAATAATTGACGAATACCACTTCACACGAGTCCTAATGGACGGTGGCAGCAGTCTAAACCTAATATACCAGGATACACTCCGCGAAATGGGGATAGACCCAACGAAAATTTGCCATAGCAACACTACCTTTAAAGGAGTAACGCCAGGCCTAGGGGCTCACTGTACGGGCTCCCTGCTACTAAAGTTATATTCGGCTTCCCAGAAAACTTCCGTAGCGAACATTTAACCTTCCACATTGCTCCGTTCCAAAGTGTCTATCAAGCACTACTGGGACGCGAAGCTTTCGCTTGCTTTAATGCAATACCGCATTATGCTTCCCTCACACTCAAGATGCCCGGTCCACGCGGCATCATTACAGTGAATGGAAACATTGAGCGATCTTTGCGTGCCGAAGAGAACGCGACTGCCTTGGCATCCACACACTAAAAACGGCCTCACCAACAAAAGCATTTGATAGGTCGTCAAGACCACGGACATGGTTAGACGAGTTCGCGCAGTTATATGCAATTCATACCGGAGTGACGGCCACACCCCTATTACAAATACAAGGGACTCAACGCGCGCAGACAAGTGGCAATTTTTAGACATCTTTAATTACACATGGTTTCCTTAAAAACTACCTTTTTGCACGACAACTTTTCACCTAAGTTCCTCTCTTTTACAGATGATCATCGTGCTACACTCGTCTAGGATACGGCACAACAGAGACACGGGCGCAGACGTGTAGCAGGGACCCGCTCCAAGGATTCTTTTTAGATTAAAACCCTGCGTAAACCTTTTTTACTGTCTCTTGTTGATACACATCCCTCGAATTCTCAGTACAATTGAGTAGGATGCTGACGACTTGGCATGTGGCCACGTCAGAATAACGCACGTACCTGGACACAAGGGGCTTCTTACAAAGGGCACTATTTAGGCCCGGTTTATACCATAAAAGACCGAATACCTTAGGGAGTGTTCGGCGTCGCGAGTTTGGCCTTATATGCATCAGCTCCGAATCATGTATTTGGTCAAATGTTGGGTTTGCCCGGCTCCTGTGTTTGGTGCCTTACATTCCGCTTTATCAGCTAAGGCAGCACCAGGAGAACTACTGCGATTGTGCCCTTGTTCATCCGGACGAGCACCTCAGTAGAGAAAGCTGAAAATTGACTGTCATGATATAGCGCGAGACTGGTCAACCACTCGATGACCTATCGGAATGTTAGAATTCCTCCGCTTTAATGAAGGGCCGTTTCCCGACCAAGCATATACGCACCCCGAGTTCAGGAGAGTGCGGAGCCACCAGGGGCTATATAGTAGCCCCACCGTTAAACTCCTATGGCTAAGTGAAAGTGTTAAAGCATCATAGTCAGGTTTCCTTGTTCGCTGTTCTATCACCTCCTTATTAGGACCAAGACGTTGGGTTAAGTGTGAACACACGTCTTTTGCGACCACCTCCGCGTTATATGTGTGGGGGTTGAAGCCGACGACTGCAATCTTTTAGGTTATATACATATATACATAAACGGCCGCACAAGAGGCATCATATTACTTTCAAGCAAAAGCATAAACACAACCTTAATACATTTCATAAAAACATTGTGTTTACAATGGGAATACATGTCACTCAAACATAATATTCTTCGAGCACTGGGCCTCTATCAAACAAGCACCCTCAAGAACTTCTTCAAAAAAGTGCTCGGCAGCCACTCGGCCTATGGCCGAACCCTATGCCGCAACGGTGGTAGCATCCATCTCCGCCCAGTATGCTTTGACACGGGCAAAGGCCATCCGCGAGCCTTCTATGCACGCCGACCTCTTCATCGCATTGATGCGCGGCACCGCACCAAGGAACTGCTGCACTAAGCTGAAATAGTTGTTCGGCTTCGGCTTCTCCGGCCACAGGCGATCTACGACGGACCTCATGGCAAGTCCGGACAATCTATTAAGTTCGGCCCATTCGGCTAGCTGATCAGTCAAGGGAAGCGGACGCTCTAGAACGTTAAATTGCGACCAGAACAGCTTGTCCACTTCACGATCTGTTTGATCTCAGAAGTATTCGACTGCATCGACAACGCTTGCCGCCAAGTCCATATATGCGTCGGCCGAACTCCACAGCCGATCCAAAGGGGCATACCGCGGATCTCCGAACTTCCTCTGCAGTAGAAAGGGCTTCCCAGCCGCAATATCCCCGGTTCACGCAGCTCCTCCTTCTTCGCCCTCATAGCAGAGCGAGTATCTTTGGTCGCCACCATGGCCTTTTCAAGGTCCGCTGCCTTCACTCGGTTCTCTTCTTCAAGGAACTGGCAATGGTCGGCAGTGTCTTTCAATTTTACGGCCATCTTGGCCATCTCCTCTTTGCTTTTGCAATGCGCGGCCTTCTTGGCTCTTAACTCTTCGGCCGCCTTCACAGCAGCCACATTACTAACTCTTGCTTGTTCCTTGGCTCGGGCAAGTTCCGCCCGAAGGGTCTCCATGGTGGTAGCCCCGTCTGCAGTCACAACATATTAAAGATACTAGCATCATGCTGCTCTTATTTTGTGACATTCACTAGAAAACATTACTTACCCTGTGACTCGTCAAGCCACCTGTTAACAAGCTCGATGTCGGCATCTACCGCATCTAGTTGCCGCTTTAGTTTGGCAAACTCATTAGTCCGGCTAGCCACCGGAGCCTCCACCACCTGCACATACAGGCAGTGTGGTTACTACCTGGGACTATGATCCTCTATTCGCCGCCGTTCTCGATGACAACCAGAGTCTCAGGGGCTACTATCTACACAAGGCACACCTAACATGTGCGGTACTATCAAAACGTATATCATCTCACGTACCTCAAAGCCCGTCAGTAGACTCATAAAGGCTTCATGTAATCCGCTTTCGGCGGTTGAAATTCTTTCCATCACCGTACCCATCAACGTATGGTGTTCTTCTGAGATGGCCGCTCGCTCCAATAGCTCCCTCAGTACGTCCGACCGCATACCAGATGGTGTCGGACTCTTTTTTTGCTCTCTTTGAGAGTCGGACGCAGGGGACTTCGGGTGACCATGGGATTATCTTCTGGCCTCACCAGATCCGGAGAGGCCCTCCGTGACGACAATTCAAGGTCGCCCGCTGCTTGAGCGGGGGAGTCCGGGGGAGGCGTTTCGCTCTCCATCATCTCTGGAAGAAGATCCCCCGAAGACGAGCTCAGCTGAGAAGGGCTAAGATCCGAACTGCAAGACATATGCTTCGGTTATTTTTCTCAGAGGAAAGGTAGTATACCTTCACTATTAAAGTATTTTTTGATCACTTACGGCTCGTTGGAGGGCTGGTCCCCGCGCGGACTCTGTGTGGCAAGAGCACCCCCCGAGGCAGGACCCTCTGTTGGAGACTTCTTCTGCCGTTTGGAGGCCTCGGTTTCCGGATCCTCAGAGGCAGTCCTCTTCATCCCCCGTAGTAAGAGAAGGTCAGAATCTTCTCCTTGGTTATCCTCCCTTATGGAGGTGCTCGTTCCCTCGGTTGGAACTAGCAGTGATGGGGGCCCGCTTTCGCCCATATTATTCCCTCGTATCTTCCTTCGAGGGCTCCAGGCAAGGTGCGAACTCGAGCATCTTTTCCAGTACCAGATTCTCCAAACCCTCACGGAGCGGGGCCGAACACCGAATCACCTTCGCCTTTGTTAGCCAGTCCTGGTCAAAGGGTGACTTCTCAAAAATAACATCATGGTAAATAAAAAACGGTGTGTTCGACCTGAGGATTACTTACTTGTTCGGCGGTGCGGTTGCTACTCAGGCCCAAATCCTCGGTAGTGTCCGGACACTCTGTTTGAGGTCCGAAGAATGACTTGTACATCTCCTCATGCGTCAGGCCGAGGAAACTTTGGATCTCGCATGGTCCTTCTGGGTTGAACTCCCACAAGCGAAGGGGCCGGCGTTTGCAAGGCTGGACTCGACGAACCAGCATGACTTCCATTACCATAACCAAATTAAAATCTCCCTCGAAGAGATCTTGAATGCAGCTTTGCAGTATAGACACGTCCTTGGCTAGACCCCAGCTCAACCCTCTACTAATCCATGACATCAGTTGTGGTGGGGGGCCCGAGCAGAAAGCGGGGGGAGCCACCCACTTGGCACTTCTGGGAGCTGTGATGTAAAACCACTCATGTTGCCATAATCCGGACACCTCTGGAAAGGAACCCTTTGGCCACGGAGCTCCTGCAATCTTACTTATCGAAGCGCCTCCGCATGCTGCGTACTGTCCCTCGATTGTCTTCGGCTTCACATCAAAGGTCTTAAGCCACAAGCCGAAGTGAGGGGTAATGCGGAGGAGAGCCTCACACACGACAATAAATGCCGAGATGTGGAGAAAGGAGTCCGGGGCTAGATCGTGGAAATCTAGCCCGTAGTAAAACATCAAGCCCCTTACGAAGGGATCCAGAGCGAGGTCTAGGCCTCGGAGGAAGTAGGAGATGAACACAACGTCCTCGTTGGGTTCAGGAGTAGGGACGACCTGCCCTCGGGCAGGCAGCCGATGCGAAACCTCGGCGGTCAGGTATCTGGCCTCCCTCAACTTCTTGATATCCTCTTCCGTAATGGAGGAGGGCATCCATCGGCCTTGAAGGCTGGATCCGCAGCCGATGCGAAACCTCGGCGGTCAGGTACCTGGCCTCCCTCAACTTCTTGATATCCTCTTCCGTAACGGAGGAGGGCATCCATCGGCCTTGAAGGCTGGATCCGGACATGATTGAAGATCCGGAGCACCTGACCTGGGCTTTGGGTGTTAGAACTCGAGGCGGGGGAAGGATTCGATTGAGCACGGGAGGGAAAAAGTGAAAACCTTGGCCCTTTATAAAGAGGGTGAATACCAAGCGTCCTCTCCGTGGCCGTTTGGGGCTTGCCTATAATCTAGGAGTCCTAGACACGGTTGGGTTACCCACGCCTGTATTGATGAGAATCCCGTGATAAGGGGGCACGATCTTTGCTTTGACAAGACGTGTCAAAAAACTGCCTTGCATTATGTGCGGGGCTAGTTAAAAGAAACGGTTCGAATAATCACCGGGCCGTGATGTAATGTCGTGTTGCCAAAACAAGTCAGCAAATTGGATTTGTGGAAATATTATTATCTCTACGGTGGTATGTGGAAACTTATTTTGCTGGGTCGGACATTATCCTTGTATTCAAATTCTTCCATGGTGTATTCGGAGGAGGAACCCGCCTTGCAATGTCGAAGACAACACTGCGCGCCGGACTCATCGTCATTGAAGCTTGATTCAGGGGCTACTGAGGGAGTCCTGGATTAGGGGGTCTCCGGACAGTCGGACTCTATCCTTTGGCCGGACTGTTGGACTATGAAGATACAGGATTGAAGACTTCGTCTCGTGTCCGGATGGGACTCTACTTGGCGTGGAAGGCAAGCTAGGAAGTACGGATATGGATATCTCCTCCTTTGTAACCGACTTTGTGTAACCCTAGCCCCCTCCGGTGTCTATATAAACCAGAGGGTTTTAGTCTGTAGGACAACATACAATCATACCATAGGCTAGCTTCTAGGGTTTAGCCTCTCTGATCTCATGGTAGATCTACTCTTGTACTACCCATATCATCAATATTAATCAAGCAGGACGTATGGTTTTACCTCCATCAAGAGGGCCCGAACCTGGGTAAAATATCGTTTCCCCTGCCTCCTGTTACCATCCGCCTTAGACGCACAGTTCGGGACCCCCTACCCGAGATCCGCCGGTTTTGACACCGACACCGGTGTTGCCCTGAGAACGAGATATGTGCAGGTCCTATCAGGATGTCCGCACATCGGGCGGCTTTGCTGGTCTTGTTTTACCATTGTGGAAATGTCTTGTAACCAGGATTCCGAGACTGATCGGGTCTTCCCGGGAGAAGGAATATCCTTCTTTGACCATGAGAGCTTGTGATGGGCTAAGTTGGGACACCCCTGCAGGGTTTTGAACTTTCGAAAGCCGTGCCCGTGGTTATGGGCGGATGGGAATTTGGTAATGTCCGATTGTAGAGAACTTGACACTTAACTTAATTAAAATGCATCAACCGCGTGTGTAGCCATGATGGTCTCTTTTCGGCGGAGTCCGGGAAGAGAACACTGTCTCGTGTTATGCTTGTGCATAAGTAGTTTCAGGATCACTTCTTGATCACTTTTAGCTTCTCGACCGTGTTTTGCTTCTCTTCTCGCGCTCTTTTGTGTAAGTTAGCCACCATATATGCTTAGTGCTTTGCTATAGCTCCACCTCAATACCCTTTCCTACCCTTAAGCTTAAATAGTCTGGATCTCGCGGGTGTGAGATTGTTGAGTCCTCGTGGCTTATAGATACTTCCAAACAGTTGCAGTTGCCGATGATACCAGTGTAGATGACGCAACTGAGCTCAAGTGGGAGCTCGATGAAGATCATGTTCGTTGTGTTGTTTCGTTTCCAGTTGATCAGTAGTGGAGCCCAGTTGGGACGATTGGGGGTCTAGCATTTGGGGTTGTCTTTTTTTATTTTGGTTCCATAGCCAGACCTTGATTGTATTCTGGATGATGTATGTTTAACTTGTATTTGTGTGAAGTGGCGATTGTAAGCCAACTCTTTATCCCTTTCTTATTCAGTACACGGGATTGTGTGAAGATTACCCCTCTTGCAACAAACCTGCCATGTGACTATGCCTCTAAATCATGCCCCGACACGTGGGAGATATAGCCGCATCGTGGGTGTTACACTTATGTACTCCTCCAGGGTTACGGTGTCAATAACATTGGTTTCAACATTTATGGGATTACCTGAGATATAATGTTTGATTCTTTGACCGTTCACCACCTTCGGATTTGTGCCTTCGAAGTTGTTGATTTTTATGGCACCGGAATGGTAGACCTCCATGATAACGTAAGGTCCTTCCCATTTAGAGAGGAGTTTTCATGCAAAATATCTTAACGAGAGTTGTATAACAAAACATAATCACCTACATTAAACTCACGCTTTTGTATCCTTTTGTCATGCCATCTTTTAACTTTTTCTTTAAACGGTTTGGCATTCTCATAGGCATGGGTTC
This sequence comes from Triticum dicoccoides, assembly GCF_002162155.2. Taxonomy (NCBI): domain Eukaryota; kingdom Viridiplantae; phylum Streptophyta; class Magnoliopsida; order Poales; family Poaceae; genus Triticum; species Triticum dicoccoides. The sequence continues at coordinate 202,874,618 of NC_041388.1, read as the reverse complement.
TCTTCTCACAGGCAAGTTTGAAATCATAATTGAGCTCTTTATTGGCCCAATGTGCCTTATGTTCTAGTTTGAGAGGTAAGTGACATGCTTTTCCACAAACCATTTTATACGGAGACATACCCATAGGATTTTTATATGCAGTTCTATAGGCCCATAATGCATCATCAAGTTTCTTGGACCAATTCTTTCTATATCTATTAATAGTCTTTTGCAAAATTAATTTAATCTCTCTATTACTCAGTTCTACTTGACCACTAGACTGTGTGTGGTATGGAGATGCAATTCTATGATTAACATCATACTTAGCAAGCATTTTACGAAAAGCACCATGAATAAAATGTGAACCACCATCAGTCATTAAGTATCTAGGGACTCCAAACCTCAGAAAAATAACTTCTTTAAGCATCTTAATAGAGGAGTTATGATCAACACTACTAGTTGGAATAGCTTCTACCCACTTAGTAACGTAATCAACATGAACTAAAATATGTGTATACCCATTAGAGGAAGGAAACGGTCCCATATAATCAAAGCCCTATAACGCCCCAACGCTGGAGCTTCAGATGCCTTCCAGGGATTCCAGATTTCATCATGTGATTTGTTTGGTTCATTGCATTCATCATTGCATCATGTGCATTGCATCATGTCATCATGATCCCGTTTTAAAACTCACTAAATAAATTGCATGGATCTTCGGTCCATTTAAACCGAGGGAATTCACATGGTGATTCTCTTTATAACCTATCCTCCCGATATTAGGGAGCTATATTAAATATTCCAATAATTTGGATTCACCCATAAACACACTTGCAAAATATCCCAATGCCTTTGTTATCTTAATTCTTGGTCTCCAACATTGCCATATATTCTTTCATCATATTCCGGAGCTCCACCAAAAATCCGAACATTTTTGGACACCTCTAATTCCTAGTCCTTGTTCAAACCATTTGAATTAAATTCAAATGACTTTGAATTAAATTCTTGCAATCATGCCTCTTCTATTTTTCGTGGACCGTCCACATTTTTACGAGTCTATGAAAATTATCCCCATGCCCAGATTCCACCCCTACCTTCTCTTTCTTTTCTTTATCTTTTTCTGTCTTGTTTTAAAATGGAAAAAGAATGTAGAGAAGGGAGGGAGAAAAAGCCCAGCACCCGCAAGCCACTGGGCCAGGCCGGCCCACCAAACTCCTTGAAGCCGAGCCCCACTCTATCCCAACTAACCCTAGCCCGATCCCCCACATTCCACTCCTTCCCTTCGCCCGCCTCCAGCGCTACACGCGCACGTAGACAGCGCCAGGAGCTGATCCCCTCGCTCGACCCCGCGCTCGTTTTTCCCTTGCATTGTCGCCTCGTCTCCCCTTTGCCACGACCATGCCTCGCCCGTTCCCCGTCTCCCTCCGTCGAACGCCGCTGCCCAACGCCCCAGTCTCCTTCGACCTCTCCTTCTTCCTCTCACACGCTTCCCTTTCCTGCAAGGCCGCCCATTGCCTCGTCCTCTTCCGTGGCTGTAGAAGCCTGCCGCGAGCTTGCCGCCATCCGGCCGCCGTCGACGACCACCACCTTGCCCCACCGAGGTTCTGCCTCCTCTACTAGGATGCCCGAAAGCCACCGCCCGCTCCTCCCTCGACCCCGCCGGAATCGGGCGCCGTCGAGTCCTCGCGCTCGAGACCATCCCTGTGCAGCTTGGATCCTGCTCTCGCCCACCGCCTGAGGCCCGTGAAATCGCCGCCCTACCACTGAGCATGAGCGCTGGTCATCTGCTCCGCTCAGCCACCCCTCTACTCCTGCTTCCTCTCCAGCACGCCATCCCAGCCATCGACCTCCCCTACAAGCTCTCGCCGCCATGCCGAGTCCAGCTGTCGCTGCTGCTTCGTTGTAGAGCTCCGCCGTGCCAAGTTGCCCTGCTTTCAAGCGACAGGACGGATGCCCGTGCCCGCGTTGACTTCCCTGTCGCAAGCCTCCAGCCGGCTTCATCGCTCTCCCGAGGCCGTGACCGCTTCCTATCCTTGGACCGCCAAGATGCCGCCCCGAGGCCTCCATGCTCACTGCGGAATTCCACCTCAGCACCACATGCACCCCCATGCATCTGTGATCCTTCATTCGCACGCCAAGACCGGACCCATCAAGTACAACTACACCATGTTGATACGGGAACCACTATCGTCGACCTCCGAAGAACATGGTTTTGCCTAGTACTCCTTCGTTTTGTCAAGACCGTCAAGTCCCTCGACGACAAGTGCACGACTATGCGGATTGTACCATGTACATCTTTGTTTCGTCGAGATCGGCAAGTCGGAAGACCCTATGTACCATGACAACCTCGAAGGGATTCAAATCCGTCAAGTTCCTCTAACGACAACTCGAATGGCTACGAAACATGTACCACTACCGTCGACACGTGAACACCCTGTGGACGTCAAGTTCCGTGTCGCGACCCCGAACACCTTCGAACGTGTACAACTACTGTGGCCCGAAGAACCGTGGGTCACAAGACTCGTGTACAACTTTTACAAGTACCACTACCGTTTACCCTGAAGGACTCAGATTCGCCAAGTTCCTCTTCGACATTGTGTACCACTACTACCGCCCGAACTTCTACAGAATGTGTACCACAACCATCACCGAAGACCCGTGAACGACTACCAATGACCCTCCATGTTCGTCCACGATTGCTATGTACTACTACCATTGACGTGAACCACTACTTCCACTACGGCATGAATACAACTACTACCACTACGAACGTGGCGAGAACGCCTACTTCCGCTACGAACTTGATCCGTTCCGAAAAGTCATGCCTCGAAGGCATAACCACCGAGACGACGCCCGTGAACAAATGCATGTGATGTATGAGATGATCGTGGTTGCACCGTGTTCGAGTTGTTCTTTGCGATTTCCTCGTTGCCTTGCCGTCTACATGTGGGAACACGGTATCTGGGAGCACCCCATCTTCTTGCATGACACACTCACACCAACTTCCTTTTGCACCGGTATCCCCGTGAGCTACCGGATCATCGGAATGTTGTCGCGGCGTCATTTTCGTTTCGTCGCCGTGGCACCCCTTTCTTTCTACCACGGTGACAAATGCTCTCATCATGCTCATGTCAACTTTTTCATAAAATTGCATATAACTTCTTCATGTCATCTGCATCATGATAACAACAATTAAAATGTTTAAAATTGTTGTTGTATTAAATTACTAATGCCCATGAGGATTTACCGGAATTGTTGTTTGATGTTTCCGGCCTCATTTAAATTTCCTAAAATGTGTAGTTTTCATTTTCTTCACCCCTTGCCATGTTAAGAACATTTAATATTGTTGGGTACATAAACATGATCGAACTAAATAATCAAATGTGGTGTTCCGGCAATATGCAACTCGTTGCATATTGAGCTCCACTTAACTTGTAGTTTTGCTTATGTATTTTGCCATGCCATGCCTCATTAAACCGGACATGCATCATACTTGATTGTGCATCATGCCATGATTATGTGATGGTTGTTTACCATGTTGTTTGCTTCTTTCCTGTGTTGCTTCTTCGTGTTAGATCCGGTAACGTTGCGTTTGTGAGGATCCGTTCAACTATGTCCGCTTGCCTTCTTCATGGACTCGTTCTTCTTCCTTGTGGGACTCAGGCAAGATGACCATACCCTCGAAATCACTTCTATCTTTGCTTACTAGTTGTTCACTCTATTGCTATGCTGCGATACCTACCACTTGCTATATCATGCCTCCCATATTGCCTCTAACCCACCTTTCCTAGCAAACCGTTGTTTGGCTATGTTACCGCTTTTGCTCAGCCCCTCTTATAGCGTTGCTAGTTGCAGGTGAAGTTGAAGTTTGTTCCATGTTGGAACATGGATATGTTGGGATATCACAATATCTCTTATTTAATTAATGCATCTATATACTTGGTAAAGGGTGGAAGGCTCGGCCTTATGCCTAGTGTTTTGTTCCACTCTTGCCGCCCTAGTTTCCATCATACTGATATTATGTTCCTTGATTTTGCGTTCCTTACATGGCTGAAGGAATGGGACCCCCTTGACAGTTCACTTTGAATAAAACTCTTGTAGCAAGGCCCAACCTTGGTTTTAACATTTGCCACCTAAGCCTTTTCCCCTTGGGTTCTGCAGACTCAAGGGTTACCTATATTTTAAACCCCGGGCCAGTGCTCCTCTGAGTGTTGGTATAATCTGTTAGCCGCTGGTGGCCACCAGGGGCAACTCTGGGCTAGCCTAACGGAATTTTGTACAATTCGGTGTGCCCTGAAACTTGATATGTGCAGCTCCTATCGGGATTTGTCGGCACATTCGGGCGGCTTTGCTGGTTTTGTCTTACCATTGTCGAAATGTCTTGTAACCGGGATTTCGAGTCTGATCGGGTCTTCCTGGGAGAAGGAATATCCTTCGTTGACCATGAGAGCTTGTGATGGGCTAAGTTGGAACACTCCTGCAGGGTTTTGAACTTTCGAATGTCGTGCCCGCGGTTATGGGCAGATGGGAATTTGTTAATTTCCGGTTGTAGAGAACTTGACACTTGACTTAATTAAAATGCATCAACCGCGTGTGTAGCCGTGATGGTCTCTTTCCGACGGAGTCCAGGAAGTGAACACGGTTTTGGAGTTATGCTTGTGCGTAAGTAGTTTCAGGATCACTTCTTGATCACTTCTAGCTTGTCGACCGTTGCATTGCTTCTCTTCTCGCTCTTACTTGCGTATGTTAGCCACCATATATGCTAGTGCTTGTTGCAGCTCCACCTCACTACCCTTTCCTACCCATAAGCTTAAATAGTCTTGGTCTCGCGGGTGTGAGATTGCTGAGTCCCCGTGACTCACAGTTACTTCCAAACAAATGTAGGTGCCGATGATGCCAGTGCAGGGGACGCTACCGAACTCAAGTGGGAGTTCGACGAGGATTCGGGTCGTTACTATGTTTCTTTTCCGGACGATCAGTAGAGGAGCCCAGTTGGGACAATTGGGGATCTAGCATTTGGGGTTGTCTTTCTTTATTTTGGTTCCGTAGTCGGACCTTGATTGTATTCTGGAGGATGTATGATATATTTATGTATTGTGTGAAGTGGCGATTGTAAGCCAACTCTTTATCCCTTTCTTATTTAGTACTTGGGATGTGTAAAGATTACCCCTCTTGCGACATGCCTACCATGTGGTTATGCCTCTAAGTCGTGCCCCGACATGTGGGAGATATAGCCGCATCGTGGGTGTTACAAGTTGGTAATCAGAGCCATCCCCGACTTAGGAGCCCCTTGCTTGATCGAATCACTGATGTTGTTGAGTCTAGAACAAAATTTTTGAGTCTTAGGATTATATATATATATATATATATATATATCGGAGAGTAGGATTCTTTTTACTCCTCAGCCCCTTCGTCTCTGTGGTGAGGCCTCCTGACGTAGAGTTTTGGCTCTTCTCTCCTCAAATTTCACAAAAAAATTAGGATCACGTGGGTATCTTGGAATCGTTCTGATGGTTTTGTGACGAGAACATTATTATTCTTGATGCCTCCTAACATTTAGGGGTTGTGGCAGTGTCCCGAGGAGTTGAGCTCCGAGGTGTTGTCGTCACAATTTTATCGTTGTAGTTCTGGAATACCTGAGTTTCGCCGACATCGAAAATCTCTTTTATGCAGTTGTTGGTGAGGTAACCTCAACGCCACTGTAACACCCCGGATGTAACTTTCCCAATTTGTACTCCAACTTTTGCTGTTTCCGGCTTTAAGTTATTTTATTTTCTCGGGTTCAGGTTTTTGTCTCCGTCTGTTGTTGTCGTTGTCATGCATCTCATATCATGTCATCATGTGCATTGCATTTGCATACGTGTTCGTCTCATGCATTCGAGCATTTTCCCCGTTGTCCGTTTTGCATTCCGGCGCTTCGTTCTCCTCTGGTGGTCATTTCTAGCTTTCTTTCGTGTGTGGGGATTAAACATTTCCCGATTGGACCGAGACTTGCCAAGCAGCCTTGGTTTACTACCGGTAGACCGCCTGTCAAGTTTCATATCATTTGGACTTCGTTTGATACTCCAACGGTTAACCGAGGGACCGAAAAGGCCTAGTGTGTGTTGCAGCCTAACACCCCTCCAATTTGTCCCAAAACCCACCTAAGCCTTCTCCATCATCTAGATCGTTCGATCACGATCGCGTGGCCGAAAACCGCACCTCATTTGGACTCCCCTAGCTTCCTCTATGCCTATTTAAAGTCCCCTCCCGAAATTCTCGGATCTCCTTCTCCTTCCTCCCGAAAAAACCCTAGATCATCCCCTCGCGCGTGCCGGACATTGTCCGTCCGGACCGGACGGATCCGCCGCCGCCAACCGCCGCCTGCCACGTGGCGAGCCGCCGCCGCCACCG
>NC_041388.1:202858471-202868066 GCF_002162155.2 Triticum dicoccoides | reverse complement strand
GCCCGAGGCCCGCGCGGCCCAGCCGGGGCCCCCGCGGCCCGCAGCCGCCTCTTCGCCGCTGCCTCCTCCTCCGAGCCGGCCGGCCGCCGCCTCCGCGCCGCTGCCGCCTCCGCGCCCGCCGCCCGGCCGATCGCCGCTCCGCCGCGCGCCTCGCTGCCTCCGCCCGGCGCCACCGCGAGCCGCCGACCGCACCGGCCATCCTCTACCTCGCCGCCGTCGGGATCCGGCCGAGGGAGCTCCGGATCTGCCTTCCCCCCCCTCTCCGGCGAAGTCCCGGCCGGCTCCGGCGAGATCCGCCACCGCCTCGACTTCCGTGCTCCGTTGACTTTTATCTCGGTGTTGATTTTTCCTCTAAGTCCCAAAAATTCCAGATCCAAGTGCTCTTGTTCATAGCCTTGTAACTTTGCATTCGTAGCTCCGATTCATGCATATAGGATATCAAAATGTTCATCTCAGAGAGCACATCATTTCATTCCATTGCATCATTTTCATTTGAGTTCATCTTGATGCCCGAAATTCTGTTAGAAGAGGGCTACTTGAGTTAATTGTCAGATCTGCTACTCTATTTAGCTTTTTGTCATTTTTGCCATGATTAATGTGTGCATGATATACCCTGATGCTCTGCATATATTTTGTTAAGGGTTCTGTCATCTTTCCAGAGGTGCAACCCATGTATTTTTGTGATGTGTGTGGTGACTAGCACAAGCTTGCAAAGTGGTGCACTTGGTAATTCTAATTTCAGGGACTTAGCATTTCCACTAAGTCCTTGAGTTGTTTATCTCATATGGTCATATGTTCATGTTGTTTCCTAGTAATCCGTGCCTCTTTTGAGGATGATCAGTAAGAATGTTTTGTTAATCTTGTAGCGCTCTATCCATCCATGTCTTTGTTTGCAATTATGGAGCACCCTAACTTGAGTCAATCGAGCTCTACTTTTTCTACTTTGTGAATCTGGGCAGATTGTCAACTTGTTTGCAATTTTGCCGATGATGTTGTAGCTGATCCGTGCATGCTATGCTATTGTTCTTGCCATGTCTAGCTTGCATTTTGTGTGTTCTTGATGGATGTATGCTTAGCTTTTCATGACTTGCTCCGTATTGAGTGCATCGAGCTCGTAAACATGCCTACTTGAGTTATGTTTCAGCATGTGCCAGTTTTCACCAAGTCTGAAAACTGATTATGTTTTTGCCATGTTCACATGCTTGCAATTGTATTTTCTGATCCCTTTTGGCTCAAGGTCACAAAGGGACTTTAGTTAAGCTCTTTGAGTAGCTCCATGCCATGCTTTACTTTGCCACGTTCAGGTCCTGTAGCATGTAGTTTTGTTGCTCCGAAGAGTGCTACCTGATCTGAAATTCCAGACAAGTGTTAATTTCACTGTCTGAAATCTGTTTGCCATATGCATTTTTGCCATGCTTGTTTGAACCTGTTAATGGATGAATTGGCCGTAGCTCAGTGCTAGACTTTTGTTAAGCATCATGAATGCATCCCTGCCATGTATTTTGTTGTCATGTTTGGGTGCTGTAGCATGTTCATCTCATTGCATTTAGATGCCTACTTGCTGTAAATCGCAGACCAGTGTCATATTAGAATTGCTTGCCTTTTCCAAACTGTAACTCCGATTCCGGCGTTCTTTATATCGTTTTCAAGTGATTTCATCTCGTCTTTCCAGTGGCACACTTGGATTCCCAAGTTGAGGCCAGGTTCTTGCATTCCTTGTCACATCTTCCATATGCATCCCGCATCGCATCCCGCATAGCATATCATCTTTGCATCGTCTCGTTTGATCCTTGCACGTGGTTGATTGTGCCCTTGTTGTTTGTTTGTTTTGTTTGGGTAGAGCCGGGAGACGAGTTTTCTAACGAGGAGCCCGTTGAGTTTGCTTTCGAGGATCCGGTCAACTCTGACAACTGTGCAGGCAAGATGATCATACCCTCGAAATCACTACTATCTTTGCTATGCTAGTTTGCTTGCTCTTTTGCTATGCCATGCTACGATGTCTACCACTTGCTTTCAAGCCTCCCAAATTGCCATGTCAACCTCTAACCCACCATGTCCTAGCAAACCGTTGTTTGGCTATGTTACCGCTTTGCTCAGCCCCTCTTATAGCGTTGTTAGTTGCAGGTGAAGATTGGAGACCGTTCCTTGTTGGAACATTTATTTACTTGTTGGGATATCATTATATTATCTTGTTATCTTAATGCATCTATATACTTGGTAAAGGGTGGAAGGCTCGGCCTCTCGCCTAGTGTTTTGTTCCACTCTTGCCGCCCTAGTTTCCGTCATATCGGTGTTATGTTCCCGGATTTTGCGTTCCTTACGCGGTTGGGTTATAATGGGAACCCCTTGATAGTTCGCCTTGATTAAAGCTTTTCCAGCAATGCCCAACCTTGGTTTTACCATTTTCCACCTAGCCTCTTTTTCCCTTGGGTTTCCGGAGCCCTAGGGTCATCTTATTTTAACCCCTCCCCACCGGGCCAGTGCTCCTCTGAGTGTTGGTCCGAACCAGGCAGCCTGCGGGGCCACCTCGGGGAAACTCGAGGGTTGGTTTTACTCGTAGCTTGACCTATCTGAGTGTGCCCTGAGAACGAGATATGTGCAGCTCCTATCGGGATTTGTCGGCACATTCGGGCGGTGTTGCTGGTCTTGTTTTAACCTGTCGAAGTGTCTTGAAGAACCGAGGTACCGAGCCTGATCGGAACGTCTCGGGAGGAGGTATATTCCTTCGTTGACCGTGAGAGCTTGTCATGGGCTAAGTTGGGACTCCCCTGCAGGGATTTGAACTTTCAAAAGCCGTGCCCGCGGTTATGGGCATATGGGAATTTGTTAATGTTCGGTTGTAGATAACTTGAACCTTAACTTAGTTAAAATGAATCAACTGAGTGTGTTACCGTGATGGCCTCTTCTCGGCGGAGTCTGGGAAGTGGACACGGTGTTGGAGTTATGTTTGCTCAGGTTGTTCTCTAGTTTCTCGCTCGCGCTTTGCCTCCTCTTCTCGCTCTCTTTTGCGAATAAGTTAGCCACCATATTTGCTAGTCGCTTGCTGCAGCTCCACATATATTTACCTTGCCTTACCTATAAGCTTAAATAGTCTTGATCGCGAGGGTACGAGATTGTTGAGTCCATGTGGCTCACAGATTACTATTACGCCAGATGCAGGGCTTGATGATTCCGCTCCAGGTGACGCGCTCGAGCTCAAGTGGGAGTTCGACGAGGACTCTCAACGTTACTATGTCTCCTTTCCTGCCGATCAGTAGTGTTGCCCAGTTGGGGGTGATCGGGACCGTGTCGCATGTTGGGTTATCTTTTATTTTGGCGCCGTAGTCGGGCCATGAGTGTTTGGTTGATGTAATGTTATTTATGTACTTGATTGACGTGGCGAGTGTAAGCCAACTATGTTATCTCCCCTTTTATTATCTATATTACATGGGATGTTGTGAAGATTGCCTAACTTGCGACATATGCCTTCAATGTGATTATGTCTCTAAGTTGTGCCTCGACACGTGGAAGCTATAGTCGCATCGAGGGTGTTACAAGTTGGTATCAGAGCCTTCCCCGACCTTAGGAGCCCCATTGCTTGATCGTTATTAGCGGCCGAGTTGTGTCTAGAAAAATGTTTTGAGTCATTTAGGAATTATATATCGGAGAGTTTAGAATTCTTTTTACTTCCCAGTCTCCTCATTGCTCTGGTAAGGCATCCTGACGTAGAGTTTTGACTCTTCTCTTCTCAAATTTCACTAAAAAAATTTTAGGATCACGCGGGTATCTTGGAATCGTTCCGATGGTATTATGATGAGAACATTGTCTTGGTGCCTCCTGTTAGGGGTTTAGTGGAAGTGTCCCGGGGAGTTGAGCTCTGAGGTGTTGTTGTCATAATTTTATCGTTGCAATTCTAGAATACCTGAGTTTAGTACGCCGACATCGAAAATCTCTTTTATGCAGTTCGTTGGTGAGATAACCTCGACGCCACCCAGTACTGGGGCGGGAGTTCGGGAGTATCGCCATAACTTGTATAACGGATGCTTTTCGAAGGTTGAGGTAGATGGTTTCCGAAGGTTTCTTGGTTATGTGTTGAAGGATGGATACAGCTGGATGTAGGATTTGCTAGATTTGGGTGAGATATTATGCTTCCCCTGTATCCCCAACACCTGATTGCATAACCGGAAAGGTTTGGGAGTTTCATAGGTGGGAATTCTAGTAGCTCTAGTTCTTCTTCCACGGATATTGGTTTGAGATTGGAATTTCTTACCGAGTATTCGTTCTTGATCCATACCTTGTTGATTTATTTCTCTACCTTAATTCTAAGTGGCTTCTTAATTTATGGATATGTGACCATTTCAAGAGGAATGCATTCGTTCGTTTTGTTCGGATGTGAAGACTATATGTTGCAATTTTCATTCCGTTGGATTCAGCTTCAATATTTGTCTATCAAATGTGCTAATGGATGTCAACCTCTTCAGGATGGCTCCTCCAACGTGCATGACTCCGAATCCTGATCCGCCACCACCTCCCCCTCCTCCGGAGGCATGGCAAGCTGTGATGGCCGCAACCAATGCAAACACATAGTTGATCATGCAAATTCTCCAAGAGCGCAATCAAGGCAACCAAGGGAACCAAGGCAACAATCAAAATGACTTTGCTACACTGAACCAGTTCCTTGCTAATGGGCCAAAGACTTTCAGCAATTGTGTTGAGGCAACGATTGGCTAGTGGATCTATGCAAGCATTTCGAGTGCAGTAACGCCAGGCCTGCGGACTTTGTCAAGTTCGCTTCCTTCCAACTCAAAGATCAAGCTGCAGAATGGTTCCAGCAGTACAAGGATTCCAGAGGTGGACGTGTTATCACTTGGGATGAATTCCGTCAAGATTTCCGAGCTCATCATATTCCTCGGAGCGTGGTTGAAAGCAAGCGTGAGGAATTCCGCAACCTGAAGCAAGGCTCTTTGTCTGTCTATGACTACAACAAGTTGTTTCAGAAGCTCGCCCGCTTTGCTAAGTAGGACGTCCCTGATGAGAAGAGCATGATATACCAGTTCAGGGGTGGTCTCAGAGAATAAATTCAGCTAGCTCTTGTTCTCTTCGAGCCCTTGAGATACGATGAGTTCTATAACATGGCACTGAAGCAAGAGGGTGCTTAGTTGAGGTGTGATTCTTCCAAGAAGTGAGTCAGAGATGCTACTCCTTCTTCCTGTACTCAAGTGGCCAAGCAGCAGAAGTATTGCCTTCCCCCTCCTCCGTTCCGTCAGCCGTATCAGCAGAAGAGCAAAGGTGGCAGTGGTTCTTCCCACCCACCCAACCCTGGCTTTCAGAACAAGACTTCGTCTCAAGCTCCAAGATCGAGTGCTCCGTATCACCGTCCGCTTTCAGAGGTCACGTGCAACAAGTGTCAACAGAAGGGTCACTATGCCAACAAGTGTCTCAACCAGAGGCGTCTTCCTCCTCCTCCTCCTGTCAGATCGGCAAGTTCAGCTGTGGTCAAGCATAACCCCAAGCACACTAAGGTCAACTTGCTGAATGCAGCTCAGGCAGAGGACTCGTCAGATGTCATCATGGGTAACCTTCCTGTTAATGATATTCCTGCAAGATTTCTTTTTGACACTGGTGCATCGCATTGTTTCATGTCAAAGCCATTTTTTACCAAGCATGAGTTCGTTTCTTCTCATTTGGGTAAACAAATGGATATCGTTTCTCCTGGCAAACGTTTGAGTGCAAGTCTGGAGGTGCCAGATGTTACTATCACATTGGGCGACTACAAGTTCCTTTCTTCCCCAATGGTTCTTGGAAACTCGGATATTGATCTTATTCTCGGGATGGATTGGCTTTCTAAGCACAAGGCTCAGCTTGATTATGCAGCCAGGAAGATTCAATTGACTCATTCGTCTGAGGATGTAATTGTCTTTGCCGCTCATGATGATACCATCCGTCTGTTTTCTCTCAATGAGAAGGGTGAACTGGATGCTATCTCGCAAATTCCAGTCATTTGCGAATATCAAGACGTCTTTCCAGAAGAGCTTCCAGGAATGCCTCCGCACCGGCCAGTTGAATTCGTCATTGATCTTGAGCCTGGCACGGAACCTGTGTGCAAACGTCCTTACAAGCTCGGACCTGAAGAGTTGAAGGAGCTGAAGAAGCAACTCGATATTCAAGAGAAAATGGGTCTCATCTGGCCTAGTTCTTCTCCGTGGGGTTGTGGTGTTCTTTTTGTGAAGAAGAAGGATGGAACGGACCGACTTTGTGTTGATTACCGTCCATTGAACAAGAAGACCATCAAGAACAAATACCCACTTCCCAACATCAATGAGATGTTCGAACAACTTAAAGGTGCCCAAGTATTCTCCAAGCTTGATCTCCGTATGGGTTATCATTAGATTCGAATCCGTGAGTAAGATATTCCCAAGACGGCTTTCAGGACAAGCTATGGTTCATATGAATACACTGTCATGTCTTTTGGTGTCGTCAACGCTCCTCCGACGTTCTCTCGCATGATGAACTTCATCTTCAACGCCTACACCAATGACTTCGTTTTGCTCTATCTCGACGACATTCTGGTTTTCTCCAAGAACAAGGAAGATCATGCCAAGCACTTGCGTTTGGTACTCGATAAGTTGAGGGAACATCAGTTCTACGCCAAGTTCTCCAAGTGCGAATTTTGGCTCGATGAGGTTATTTATCTTGGTCATATCATCTCTGCCAAGGGGATTGCCGTGAATCCTGAGAAGGTGTCTGCAATTGTGAATTGGGAACCTCCTCAGAACGTGAAGCAACTCCGTAGCTTCCTCGGTCTCGCAAGCTACTGCCGAAGATTCGTTGAAAACTTTTCTAAGATCGCGAAGCCTCTCTCAAATCTTCTTTAGAAGCACGTCAAGTACGTTTGGTCTCCGGAGTGTGACATTGCTTTCAACACCTTGAAAGAGAAATTGATCACTGCTCCAGTTCTGACTCCGCCTGATGAATCCAAGCCTTACGAGGTCTTTTGTGATGCCTCTCTCCAAGGTCTTGGCGCAGTATTGATGCAAGAGAAGAAAGTTGTTGCTTATACCTCTCGCCAGTTGAAGCCTAATGAGAAGAACTACCCCACTCATGATCTCGAGTTGGCGGCAGTTGTGCACGCTCTTTTGACTTGGAGACATCTTCTATTGGGAAGAAAAGTGGACATTTTCACTGATCACAAGAGTCTCAAGTACATCTTCACTCAGCCTAATCTCAACCTCATGCAAACTCGATGGGTCGAAATGATTCAAGAGTATAATCCGAGTATCGAGTATACTCCAGGCAAGGTCAATGTGATTGCGGACGCATTGAGCAGGAAAGCTTATTGCAACAGTCTGATTCTTAAGCCTTATCAACCCGAGCTTTGTGAAGCTTTCCGCAAACTTAATCTGCAAGTTGTTCCTCAAGGTTTCCTCGCCAACCTTCAAGTCTCTCCTACCTTGGAAGACCAGATTCGCTAAGCTCAGCTTCTTGATGCTATGGTGAAAAAGGTGAAGATTGGGATTGCCAAGAGTCAACCCAAGTACAAGTGCTACCGCCTTGACGACAAGTACACTCTCTTCTTCGAGGATCATAATGTTGTACGCAAAGGTGACCTTCGTAAAGTGATCATGAACGAGGCTCACAATTCTCTCCTCTCCATCCACCCTGGGAGCATGAAGATGTATCAGGACCTCAAGCAAGCTTATTGGTGGACTCGAATGAAGCGCGAGATTGCTCAATTCGTGAATGAATGTGATGTCTACAGAAGAGTGAAGGCAGAACACCAAAGGCCAGCAGGTCTCCTCCAACCTCTTGCCATTCTAGAATGGAAGTTTGACCACATTGAAATGGACTTTGTGACTGGGTTTCCAAAGTCCAAGCGTGGCAATGATGCTATATTCGTTGTCATCGACAAACTCACTAAAGTGGCTCACTTTCTGCCTATCAAAGAGTCGATCACTGCAGCTCAATTGGCGGAACTCTATACCTCTCGAATTGTCTCTCTGCACGGTATTCCACAAGTGATCTCTTCAGACCGTGGCAGCATCTTTACCTCCAAGTTTTGGGATTCTTTTCAGAAGGCCATGGGCACTAATATCCGCTTCAGCACAGCTTTCCATCCTCAAACTAGCGGTCAAGTCGAGCGTGTCAACCAGATATGCTCAGGGCTTGTGTGATCTCCTTCGGCATGAAGTGGGAGGATTGTCTTCCTTATGCTGAATTCTCCTACAACAACAGTTTTCAAGCAAGTTCGGGCAAGGCCCCATTTGAAATTCTGTATGGCAGGAAGTGTCGTACCCCTCTCAACTGGTCTGAAACTGGTGAACGTCAGCTTTTGGGTAATGACTTAATCACAGAGGCAGAGGAAATGTGTAAAGTCATTCGAGATAACCTCAAAGCAGCCCAATCCTGCCAGAAGAGCTACTATGATAGTAAGCACCATGATTTGGCTTTCGAGATCGGAGATCATGTTTACCTTCGCGTCTCTCCTATGAAAGGTACTCGTCGCTTCGGTATCAAAGGGAAGCTTGCCCCCAGATATGTGGGACCTTTCAAGATTGTCAGCAAGAGAGGCGACCTCGCCTATCAACTCGAGCTTCCTTCAAACTTTGCAAATATTCACGACGTGTTCCATGTCTCTCAGCTTCGAAAGTACTTCAAGACTCCTGCCCGCACCATCAACTTCGAGGACATTGAGCTCCAAGAAGATCTCTCTTATCGTGAGCACCCAGTTGCTATTCTTGAAGAGACTAAACGCAAGACTCACAATAAATCAATCAAATTTCTCAAAGTCAAGTGGTCACACCATTCCGACCGTGAAGCTACCTGGGAACGCGAGGATCACCTCCGTTCTGAGTACCCGACGTTCTTTCAGTCCTAGATCTCGGGATGAGATCCTTTCGTAGTGGTGGAGTGTTGTAACACCCCGGATGTAACTTTCCCAATTTGTACTCCAACTCTTACCGTTTCCGGCTTTAAGTTATTTTATTTTCTCGGGTTCGGGTTTTTGTCTCCATGTGTTGTTGTCGTTGTCATGCATCTCATATCATGTCATCATGTGCATTGCATTTGCATACGTGTCCATCTCATGCATTCGAGCATTTTCCCCGTTGTCCGTTTTGCATTCCGGCGCTTCGTTCTCCTCCGATGGTCATTTCTAGCTTTCTTTCATGTGTGGGGATTAAACATTTCCGGATTGGACCGAGACTTGCCAAGCGGCCTTGGTTTACTACCGGTAGACCGCCTGTCAAGTTTCGTATCATTTGGACTTCGTTTGATACAACAACGGTTAACCGAGGGACCGAAAAGGCCTCGTGTGTGTTGCAGCCCAGCACCACTCCAATTTGGCCCAAAACCCACCTAAGCCTTCTCCATCATCTAGATCGTTCGATCACGATTGCGTGGCCGAAAACCGCACCTCATTTGGACTCTCCTAGCTCCCTCTATGCCTATTTAAATTCCCCTCCCGAAATTCGCGGATCTCCTTCTCCTACCTCCCGAAAAAACCCTAGATCGTCCCCTCGCGCGCGCCGGACATTGTCCGTCCGGACCGGACGGATCCGCTGCCGCCAACCGCCGCCTGCCATGTGGCAAGCCGCCGCCGCCACCGCCCGAGGCCCGC
>NC_041388.1:202853832-202858142 GCF_002162155.2 Triticum dicoccoides | reverse complement strand
GCCGGGGCCCCCGCGGCCCGCAGCCGCCTCTTCGCCGCTGCCTCCTCCTCCTCCTCCGAGCCGGCCGCCGCCGCCTCCGCGCCCGCCGCCCGGCCGGTCGCCGCTCCGCCGAGCGCCTCGCCGCCTCCGCCCGGCGCCACCGCGAGCCGCCGACCCCGCCGGCCATCCTCTACCTCGCCGCCGTCGGGATCCGGCCGAGGGAGCTCCGGATCTGCCTCCCCGCCCCCTCTCCGGCGAAGTCCTGGCTGGCTCCGGCGAGATCCGCCACCGCCTCGACTTCCGTGCTCCGTTGACTTTTATCTCGGGGTTGATTTTTCCACTAAGTCTCAAAAATTCCAGATCCAAGTGCTCTTGTTCATAGCCTCGTAACTTTGCATCCGTAGCTCCGATTCATGCATATAACATATCAAAATGTTCATCTCAGAGAGCACATCATTTCATTCCATTGCATCACTTTCATTTGAGTTCATGTTGATGCCCGAAATGCTGTTAGAAGAGCGCTACTTAGGTTAATTGTCAGATCTACTACTCTATTTAGCTTTTTGTCATTTTTGCCATGATTAATGTGTGCATGATATACCCTGATGCTCTGCATATGTTTTGTTAAGGGTTTTGTCATCTTTCCAGAGGTGCAACCCATGTATTTTTGTGATGTGTGTGGTGACTAGCACAATCTTGCAAAGTGGTGCACTTGGTAATTCTGATTTCAGGGACTTAGCATTTCCACTAAGTCCTTGAGCTGTTTATCTCATATGGTCATTTGTTCATGTTGTTTCCTAGTGATCCGTGCCTCTTTTGAGGATGATAAGTAAGGATGTTTTGTTAATCTTGTAGTGCTCTATCCATCCATGTCTTTGTTTGCAATTATGGAGCACCCTAACTTGAGTCAATCGAGCTCTACTTTTGCTACTTTGTGAATCTGGGCAGATTGTCAACTTGTTTGCAATTTTGCCGGTGATGTTGTAGCTGATCCGTGCATGCTATGCTATTGTTCTTGCCATGTCTAGCTTGCATTTTGTGTGTTCTTGATGGATGTATGCTTAGCTTTTCATGACTTGCTCCGTATTGAGTGCATCGAGCTCGTAAACATGCCTACTTGAGTTATGTTTCAGCATGTGCCAGTTTTCACCAAGTCTGAAAACTGATTATGTTTTTGCCATTTTCACATGCTTGCAATTGTATTTTCTGATCCCTTTAAGCTCAAGGTCACTAAGCGACTTTTGTTAAGCTCTTTGAGTAGCTCCATGCCATGCTTTACTTTGCCACGTTCAGGTCCTGTAGCATGTAGTTTTGTTGCTCCGAAGAGTGCTACCTGATCTGAAATTCCACACAAAGGTCAATTTCACTAAGTCTGAAATCTGTTTGCCATATGCATTTCTTCCATGCTTGTTTGAACCTGTTAATGGATGAATTGGCCGTAGCTCAGTGCTAGACTTTTGTTAAGCATCATGAATGCATCCCTGCCATGTATTTCTTTGTCATGTTTGGGTGTTGTAGCATGTTCATCTCATTGCATTTAGATGCCTACTTGCTGTAAATCGCAGACCGGTGTCATATTGGAATTGCTTGCCTTTTCCAAACCGTAACTCCGATTCCGGCGTTCTTTATATCGTTTTCAAGCGATTTCATCTCGTCTTTCCAGTGGCACACTTGGATTCCCAAGTTGAGGCCAGGTTCTTGCATTCCTTGTCACATCTTGCATATGCATCCCGCATCGCATCCCGCATAGCATATCATCTTTGCATCGTCTTGTTTGATCCTTGCACGTGGTTGATTGTGCCCTTGTTGTTTGTTTGTTTTGTTTGGGTAGAGCCGGGAGACGAGTTTTCTAACGAGGAGCCCGTTGAGTTTGCTTTCGAGGATCCGGTCAACTCTGACAACTGTGCAGGCAAGATGATCATACCCTCGAAATCACTACTATCTTTGCTATGCTAGTTTGCTTGCTCTTTTGCTATGCCATGCTACGATGTCTACCACTTGCTTTCAAGCCTCCCAAATTGCCATGTCAACCTCTAACCCACCATGTCCTAGCAAACCGTTGTTTGGCTATGTTACCGCTTTGCTCAGCCCCTCTTATAGCGTTGTTAGTTGCAGGTGAAGATTGGAGACCGTTCCTTGTTGGAACATTTATTTAATTGTTGGGATAACATTATATTATCTTGTTATCTTAATGCATCTATATACTTGGTAAAGGGTGGAAGGCTCGGCCTCTCGCCTAGTGTTTTGTTCCACTCTTGCCGCCCTAGTTTCCGTCATATCGGTGTTATGTTCCCGGATTTTGTGTTCCTTACGCGGTTGGGTTATAATGGGAACCCCTTGATAGTTCGCCTTGATTAAAGCTTTTCCAGCAATGCCCAACCTTGGTTTTACCATTTTCCACCTAGCCTCTTTTTCCCTTGGGTTTCCGGAGCCCGAGGGTCATCTTATTTTAACCCCCCCCCCCACCGGGCCAGTGCTCCTCTGAGTGTTGGTCCGAACCAGGCAGCCTGTGGGGCCACCTCGGGGAAACTCGAGGGTTGGTTTTACTCGTAGCTTGACATATCTCAGTGTGCCCTGAGAACGAGATATGTGCAGCTCCTATCGGGATTTGTCGGCACATTCGGGCGGTGTGGCTGGTCTTGTTTTAACCTGTCGAAGTGTCTTGAAGAACTGAGGTACCGAGCCTGATCGGAACGTCTCGGGAGGAGGTCTATTCCTTCATTGACCGTGAGAGCTTGTCATGGGCTAAGTTGGGACTCCCCTGCAGGGATTTGAACTTTCGAAAGCCGTGCCCGCGGTTATGGGCATATGGGAATTTGTTAATGTCCGGTTGTAGATAACTTGAACCTTAACTTAATTAAAATGAATCAACTGAGTGTGTTACCGTGATGGCCTCTTCTCGGCGGAGTCCGGGAAGTGGACACGGTGTTGGAGTTATGTTTGCGCAGGTTGTTCTCTAGTTTCTTGCTCGCGCTTTGCCTCCTCTTCTCGCTCTCTTTTGCGAATAAGTTAGCCACCATATTTGCTAGTCACTTGCTGCAGCTCCACATATATTTATCTTGCCTTACCTATAAGCTTAAATAGTCTTGATCGCGAGGGTACGAGATTGCCGAGTCCCTATGGCTCACAGATTACTATTACACCAGATGCAGGGCCTGATGATTCCGCTCCAGGTGACGCGCTCGAGCTCAAGTGGGAGTTCGACGAGGACTCTCAATGTTACTATGTCTCCTTTCCTGACGATCAGTAGTGTTGCCCAGTTGGGGGTGATCAGGACCGTATCGCATGTTGGGTTATCTTTTATTTTGGCGCTGTAGTCGGTCCATGAGTGTTTGGTTGATGTAATGTTATTTATGTACTTGATTGACGTGGTGAGTGTAAGCCAACTATGTTATCTCCCCTTTTATTATCTATATTACATGGGATGTTGTGAAGATTGCCTAACTTGCGACATATGCCTTCAATGCGATTATGTCTCTAAGTCGTGCCTCGACACGTGGGAGCTATAGTCGCATCGAGGGTGTTACAGCCACCCTGTACTGGGGCGGGAGTTCGGGAGTATTGCCATAACTCGTATAACGGATTCTTTTCGAAGGTTGAGGTACATGATTTCCAAAGGTTTCTTGTTTATGCACTACTAGGGAAAACGTTATACATAGAATCTTAGTAGCAGCGCGGTTTAAAAACAGGCGCTACTGCTAACTAGCAGCAGCGAGCTTAAAGGAACCGCGCTACTAATAACTAGATAGCAGTAGCGCTCTAGGTGAAACAAGCGCTACTACTATAATTGCCATGGATTTCCCCCAGGCTAGATATAGTAGTAGCGCCATTCCCTGGATGCGCTGCTGCTAAAGTACTTAGTAGCAGCGTGTTTCTGCAAAACTCGCTGCTGCTAAGTGTTGCACCTAATTAAGTTTAGTCCCATACTGCTAAGCGAACAAGGTGTTTACCACCTTAAATATGTTGACTATTTAGATTCTACACAAAAAGATCAATGATGACCAACGTATATTTTTTATGCATGCTTAGACTTAGCAGTAGCATTTTTCCTAAAAACGCGCTATAGCTACTTTAGCTATAGCGCGTTTCCTGAAGTGCGCTACTGCTAGTTCGACTTAACCACCCGCCCGCTCAAAATTTCGCTAAGTCCTCCTTCCCCCCCACTGTTCCCATACTCCTCTGTCGCCGCCGCCCGAGCCCGAGCCTGCCCTCACCGCCGTCGCCCGAGGCCGCCGTCAACCTCACCGCCACCGCTCTCGACCTCATCGTCGCCGCCGCCTCCCCCACCCCCTCCGCTCTCGACCTCACCGCTGCTCTCGACCTCACCGTCC
>NC_041388.1:202793203-202853667 GCF_002162155.2 Triticum dicoccoides | reverse complement strand
TCCTCTCTGTAAGCCCCCCACCTATCCCCCACCCTCGTTCTCTCTGCTTAGTTAGTACTAGATGTTTTTTAGTAGTAGTAGATGTTAATTTAGGGTTCATAGATAATGATTTTTAGCAGTAGTAGATGTTAATTAGTAGTAGTGATGGTACTAGTTAACTATTGTATAATGTAGTTTATTTTTACTGTTTTTAGTAAGTGTTTAAAATAATTAGTAAGTAAATTAATAAACTAGTTGAACTACTTTAGTTGTAGTTGAACTAGTTTAGTAAGTAAATTAATAAACTAGTTGAACTAGTTGAATTAATAGAACTAATGTATTTTTAGTAAGATAATTAATATAACTAGTTGAACTACTTTATTTTTAGAAATAACTAGTTTTTTTCTATTTATAGTAAGTTTATATTTAGTAAGAACTAGTTGAATTAATAAAACTAGTTGAACATGTCAAATTTGTTGTTATTTTTTAGTTTAAGCAATTATTCGGGATGTATTAGTGATAACTTATACGGTTTTTGCTTTTGCAGAACTCAAGGAGCCCCTCCATCATCCCCGCCATCGTCCCTGTCACCGACCCCCTCCGACATCGAGGTGAGACCAGCCAAATATCCATGTATATCTTGTGTTGCTCAAATAGGATATGTGGTTGCCCAAGTGGCCATTCATGTTCAGTTTACACCTCCGAGTGGCCTATGTTTTGCCGGAGTGTTGATTAATTTCTGTTCCGGCAAATTTCAGGTGCTCGATATGTCCTTTTTTAGCAAAGGTCATGCCGGATTTTTCCGTGAATTCTTGCATGACTTGTGCTAGAATATGTAGGAAATATCGAGTGGCTTGGATTTTCTTGAAAAATAATGATCTAATTTAGGTTTTTTAGTACATATATTTAATTGTACAAGTTTAATCTTTGAATTATGAACGTAGGAAATGTCGTACTCGGACGACGACAGTCTCCCGGGGGAGTGCAGCTGGTGCCACGATGATCGAGGTATGTGCGACAGGTTCGTTGAGCTGGACGACGATCGACGCTTCAGCATTAAGCTCGAGGAGACCTTCGATGTTGAAACGGTATGCAACAACGATAAGTGTTTTTTTTGTAATTAAGCATGACTTCAACTATTTCAACGTCTAATTTTCATCTTTTACAATTCGACTAGCTTATCCCATGCCATGCAAGACGCTATGTCTTGGAGAGGATGGGTTTTGAAGACCATGAAAAATTTCAAACAAAGAAAATACACCTAAGGACCCATCATGATATCGATTTTTCTGTACAATTCTTAGAGCGTAACCCATTTTGGTTGCCAAAATTGGGAAGCACTTTGCAAAGTGTATGGTTTTTATGAGGGTATGATTGTCACCATGGATCTTGGTGATCCTGACATCGAGCAAGACAATATGGACATTTGGGTCCTTGTTGATACGCTTCCAATTCTACCGCAATGTGAATCTCTCAAACATAGTTATTAACTAATTTATATTGTTTATTTCAAAATAGTTGACAGCTTATTTCCATTGATAGCTTATTTTGAATCTTCAAAGAATGTGCAGAAGATGGTAGACAAAACCCACTACACTGATGGCTCCGAATTAACTTATAAGGAGAAAAGTCATCTGATTGCTTATTGTACTTATCTTGAGAATTACAATACCTATTATCGAACTCCTCCAAATTATGGTGAATATGTGCCACTAGTGCACGTGTTGAACCACGGTAACTTCTATGGAGATACCCTGGTAAGATTTTTTACTATTACGACATCCGTGCATCTTTTGCATACTTCTAAAACTAGTACATCATTGCTAACTACGAAGTTATTACTATGTTTTTCAACAGAAAATCCTGATGGATTGTGTGCCTCATCTGATATATCAGAATGGTCGCCTTGCAGTTCTGAACATGCAGCCAGGTCAATCTAAGGAGCTCACCTGTGCATATCGGATTTCTAAAACCGGTGAACACATGCTAATCAAAGAATGGAAAAAATGTTTGGACATTCGCAAGGAGGTTCTTGGAAGTAACATACAGCGAAAGGCAAGAATTGGAGACAGGATAATCTCCATTCTCCATTATGGAGAGTCAGGGGCTATCTTGTTTTTTGCTATTTTACCTTAGAGAATATAGTAGGTCTTAAGAGAATGTAGTAGGTCCTATGAGGTACAATATGTTTATTATGTGATACAATGTGTTAGAGTTGATGATGAGGAGTACTTGTGATTACGACTAGTGACCAATTTGCTATGTGATGTCTCATTGATGAAAACGATGATCTTAAAGAGGTGTTATATGACAATGATGTATTATGATGATAAGTTGTTAATGATATGATGATGATATTTATTATATCATTGGGTGAAAGAACCGCGGATTAGTTTCAAGTGGATGTCCATCCACTTGAAACTAGTCCATGGTTCTTTCACCCCGTGATGTAATAACTCATTATGATGTAAAAACAATTTCTAAATTCCTGTTGTATGAAAACTTGTGTAAAGGTGTACGAATACAACATGAAATAAAAAAGATATAAAATACGAAATAATAGTAGCAGCGCAGGCAGGGAGAAGCGCTACTACTAAATAATAGTCGCTACTACTAAGTCGATTTAGCAGTAGCGTGGGCGGAGGCACGCTACTGCTATACGTTAGCTGTTGCGCCTTATCAGTAGCGCATCGCCCCGCGCTACTGGTAGGCCTAAAACCCGCGCTGCTGCTAGGCTTTTCCCTAGTAGTGATGTATTGAATGATGGATACAACTTTATGTAGGATTGCTAGTTTTGGGTGAGATATTATGCTTCCCCTGTATCCCCAACACCTGATTGCATAACCGGAAAGTTTTGGGAGTTTTATAGGTGGGAATTCAAGTAGCTCCTAGAATATCTTTCCAACAGACACATGATACGATATGGGATCTATCATATGTTTGTTTCTGGCTTATTCTGCAAGTCAAATCCTTTGTTTTGTTTTTGAGTTGTGGTATTCGAGTTGCTTCAATGTCAAGTGTTGATTCAATACCTTTTCATAAGTGGTGTTCTCATATTTCTATGTGAATACTAATCCTTCATGATAATCGATATTGTCATGTCAATCCTTTTCAACCGGTGTGTTTCTCCTCAAGTGGATCCGATCGTTTTCAACATCCACAAGACCAATTCTAGGTTTGCTAAACGGTGTTTATTCCATGTGCCCAGGTTGTCTTTGTTTTCCCGCCCTCCCACCCTTTTCCTTCAAGGAATCAGATGTCTTAATCAAGTATCCATTTTATTCATGGGAAGTCTCTCCATTCTTTCCGTCAATGTTCTTACCCGGTGGTTCTCATGAAGATGTTCTACTAGTTTATCATTCTTTGTTCCTTTTCTTCTCCAGTGAATTCAATTCAAGCTTTGTCGATCATATCATTTTTCTCGTTTCAACTGTTTTGTCATGCCGGTGCACCTCTTAATCATTCACTTATCGCTATTCAGTTGTTCCGGAGTGCTGAAGATATCTTGAAGATTCATGTTTCCACTCTGCATTCGTTCAAGCTTCAAGACATTTAATTCAACTGGCGCAATCTCTCTTTTAAATCATTCCAACGGTGTATCTTTTGAGTGGGCCCTAACCCACAGGTCTTTTCCCAGGATCTTTCCTGACACTTCTAATTTTACCGGAGCTATTCTCAAATCTTTCAAAGTTTGACGTAAGAATGAATTATCATCAGTCAGTTGGTTTCTCAAAGATCTTATAACTCTTTTCATTGTTGGCTCAACCTCTTCGCTTTTCATTATCCCGGTGTCGGATGTGAGGCTCCGGAAAACCCTTAAGGTTTGAACACTGGGGTGCACGCGAAGTCTTCCCCTCCTACCGATCTACGCTCTAGCTCGCTAAGATCTTGCGGACAAACTCGACGAACTCACAACACAGAAAGACACGGGGTTTTTACTGGTTCGGGCCACCATTGTGGTGTAATACCCTACTCCAGTGTGGTGGTGGTGGATTGCCTCTTGGGCTAATGATGAGAAATACAAGGGGAGAACAGCCTCCTGAGGTTGAGGTGTTCTTGTGCTTTCGGACTTGCGGTGTGTCTCTCGATCTCTGATGATCTCTCGGGCTCTCCTCCTCTCGGATCTCTACTACGGTGGCTAGTCCTATTTATAGAGGCCCTTGTCCTCTTCCCAAATATCGAGTGGGAAGGGAGCCAACAATGGCGGGCTAATTTGAAGGGGGACAGCTAGTACAAGCTATCCTAACAAAAGTAGTCTTCGCATGCACAAAGCTCTGGTGGTGACGCTGCTTTGGGCTCCACGATGACCTCCGTCTTGCAGTCCATGGTCCTGGTCTTGTTGCACTGGAATGGCAACCTTTGCCTGATGCCTCGGTAATCCTCGGCTGCGCTTGCCCCCTTTGCACCAAAGAGTAAACAAGGACGCTGCGCGCACTGGTGTCCGCCTAGTGCCGATCGTCATGGCTCACGTCACGAGAGACTCGTGAGGTTCGCCTTGCCTTGATATCTCCGTTCCTCGTGAGCCTGCCTAGCTAGGCCACTCTAGAGGAGGTCTTGCGTCGTCCACCTCGCGAGGCTTGGCCCCTCGCGAGGGTCTTAGATGCTTTGTTGGTGAAGACGGGCCGTATGGCCTGCTGGCTCAGCAATGCCACGGGCCGCAGGCAGGCAAGTCTGGGGACCCCCGTTCCCAGGACGCCGACACCTGGAGTATCTCAACAATTCATGGTGGTGTTTCTCATCGTCATTCTCAACATTTAAAGACCAAAGAAGAGTTTCTCTCCTCCAAATCTTGCTCCATTCTCTTCAAAATTCATGGTCAAGCTTTATGCTATCCTCTCATCATTGTTTTCGATTACGAGAATTCTTTTCACCCCTCCGGAGCAATTCAGGAGTCCTTTCAGTTTGATTCTCTGGAGGCCATCATTTCAGAAGATTTATTCATTCCAACTTTCAACTCTCGTTCTCCAAATCATACCGGTGCATCATTCGAGTATGATCTAATCAGCTCATGATCTCTTCGTTTCACTTGTATCTAAATTCTCTCAAGTATCTTCATTCATTTTTCTAATTCTTCCCGGTGTTTCCTTATCTTTTCTTCGTTCATTTTCAATTCTTACGGTGGTTTGTTCAAGAGTTCTCTTCCTTGGTTATCATATCAATTCATTTGTTGTTTCAATCCCACAGGTGGTTCCATCAAGACCTTCCCAAGTTTGCGCCATATCTATCTTAATAATTTTTATGACAATAAGTAGTATGCCAAATCTTCTGCTTGTCATCAATTTAAATTGGTGAAGGATACACATAACGTAATTCTTATTCTTGTTTCATCTAAGTAATTAATTCCTTACCACAGAAATTCATCAAAATTCTTGATCTCATTTGTTCATCTTTCTTTCCGGAGGCCCAAGTTTTCTCTTGGTTATATCATCGCGAAGCTCCATCTAATCAATGTAAGGATTCATCTTATTCTTTTAAAGCTTCTCTGCTTGCGACCTTCTTTTATTTACTAGCATTCTTCGAGAGTTTCTTTATGGTGGCTCGTCAAGGATTCTGTTCATTCTTCAATTGTTCTTCAAGATCTCTCTCGAAGTCATGAACCGCCAAGCTATACTCTCGAATAAACACGGTGCTCAACACATGTTTTGTTTTGTGGAGTCCAAGCATTCTTCATCTTGCATTCCGAAGAAAAATTCTTTCTATCTTATCTTTTGAGGTGGTGTTATGTCATTTTGACAGTTTCCTTCATGTTTCATGGTTGATAAGTTGTCAGGAATGAGATAGTTAAACCCATCATTTTCTTCCTTGGAGTTATCTTGGATTATATTTCACCTAAAGCTTCCCCTAAGGATTGTCGCTATTTATGGTGCTTATAAATGACCCAAGTTCTTCATCTATCCTCCCGGTTAAATAAGCTTCTCGTCTTCTTGTTGATATAAAATCCAATCTATTGTTTTCGTTAGTGGTATAATTTCACCTCAGTTGTTGATAATTTTGTTGTGTCATCCCTTCAATTTCTTTTCATCTTATCAAGTTTCCTTCTCTTTTCTATCGGAGTGCTGTCCAAATTATATCAGTCTTATTCCTTCTCTATCTTGTTTTAACCGGAGTGTTGTGGCTATCATTCCTCTTCTAACCGGACTCTCATCCAAGCGCTTTCATTATACCAAGCCCATATTTTTTGCCTTGCATTTCCAACCGGAGTGTTGTCGTAATTGATCCTTATCATTCCTTGTACATCTCGTTTCAACCAGAGTGCTTGCATGTACTTCTTGTCCATTGCAACCCTTTTCTTATGTCTTTCAACCTACAAGGTTCCCGTAATGTTCCTTGTTCCTCTTTTCTAACGGAGTGTTTTCAACTTTGTTCATCTTCGTTGTTTTCTTTCTTTAAATTTGTTCAACCTCGCAAGGTTCTTTGGTTTCACGCGTTTGTCAAAGAAGCAATTAGTTTTACCTCTTCTCTTCCTCTTCCGTTTTCCCTCCAGTGCCATGCTAGATCTCGGGACGAGATCCTCTTGTAGTGGTGGAGTGTTGTAACGC
The DNA here is from genome assembly GCF_002162155.2 of Triticum dicoccoides. Classification (NCBI taxonomy): domain Eukaryota; kingdom Viridiplantae; phylum Streptophyta; class Magnoliopsida; order Poales; family Poaceae; genus Triticum; species Triticum dicoccoides. Next base: position 202,847,149 of record NC_041388.1, on the reverse strand, counting down.
CCCAAGACCGAAGCTTCAGATGCCTTCCAGGGTTTGCGGGTTTCGTCGTGTGATTTGGTTCATTGCATTCATCATTGCATCATGTGCATTGCATCATGTCATCATGCAACCCGTTTTAAAACTCACTAAATAAATTGCATGGATTTTCGGTCCATTTAAACCGAGGGAATTCACATGGTGAATCTCTTTATAACATATCCTCCCGAAATTAGGGAGCTATATTAAATATTCCAATAATTTGGATTCACCCATAAACACACTTGCAAAATATCCCAATGCCTTTGTTATCTTAATTCTTGGTCTCCAACATTGCCACATATATTCTTTCATCATATTCCGGAGCTCCACCAAAAATCCGAACATTTTTGGACACCTCTAATTCCTAGTCCTTGTTCAAACCATTTGAATTAAATTCAAATGACTTTGAATTAAAATCTTGCAATCATGCCTCTTCTATTTTTCGTGGACCGTCCACATTTTTACGAGTCCTTGAAAATTATCCCCATGCCCGATTCCACCCCTACCTTCTCTTTCTTTTCTTTATCTTTTTCTGTCTTGTTTTAAAATGGAAAAAGAATGTAGAGAAGGGAGGGAGAGAAAGACCAGCACCCGCAAGCCACTGGGCCAGGCCGGCCCACCAAACTCCTTGAAGCCCAGCCGCACTCTATCCAAACTAACCCTAGCCCGATCCCCCACGTTCCACTCCCTCCCTTCGCCTGCCTCCCCTCGCTCGACCCCGCGCTCGTTTTTCCCCTGCATCGCCGCCTCGTCTCCCCTTCGCCACGACCTCGCCCGATCCCCGTCTCCCTCCGTCGAACGCCGCTGCCCAACGCCCCAGTCTCGCTCGACCTCTCCTTCTTCCTCCCACGCGCCTCCCTTTCCTGCAAGGCCGCCCCTTCCGTGGCTGTAGAAGCGTGCCGCCGTGCTGCTTCGCCGTCCGGCCGCCGTCGACGACCACCACCTTGCCCCGCCGAGGTGCTGCCTCCTCTGCTAGGACGCCCGGAATCCACCGCCCGCTCCTCCCTCGACCCCGCCGGAATCGGGCGCCGTCGAGTCCTCGCGCCCGAGACCATCCCTCTGCGGCTCGGATCCTACTGTCGCCCACCGCCTGAGGCCCGCGAAGCCGCCGCCCTGCCGCTGAGTACGAGCGCTACTCCTCTGCTACGCTCAGCCGCCCCTCTGCTCCTGCTTCCACTCTAGCGCGCCAGCCCAGCCATCGACCTCCCCTGCAAGCTCTCGCCGCCATGCCGAGTCCTGCTGCCGCTGCTGCTTCGCTGTAGAGCTCCACCGTGCCGAGTTGCCCTGCTTTCGAGCGACTGGACGGGTGCCCGTGCCCACGTTGACTTCCCTGTCGCAAGCCTCTAGCCGGCTTCATCGCTCTCCCGAGGCCGTGACCGCTTCCTGTCATTGGACCGCCAAGATGTCGCCCCGAGGCCTCCATGCTCGCTGCAGAATTCCACCTCGGCACCACTTGCACCCCCATGCACTTGTGATCCTTCGTTCGCACGCCAAGACCGGACCCATCAAGTACAAATACACCACGGTGATACAGGAACCACTACCGTCGACCTTCGAAGAACATGGTTTTGCCTAGTACTCCTTCGTTTGGTTAAGACCGTCAAGTCCCTCCTCGATGACAAGTGCACGATATGCGGATTGTACCAAGTACCTCTTCGTTTCGTCGAGACCGGCAAGTCCGAAGACCCTAAGTACCACGACAACCCTGAAGGGATTCAAGTCCGTCAAGTTCCTCTACCGATGACTTGAACGGCTACGAAACATGTACCACTACCGTCGACCCGTGAAGACCCCGTGGACGTCAAGTTCTGTGTCGCGACCCCGAACACCTTCGGACGTGTACAACTGTCGTGGCCCGAAGAACCATGAGTCACAAGACTCGTGTATGACTTTCACGAGTACCACTACCGTCGACCTGAAGGACTCGGATTCGCCAAGTTCCTCTTCGACACTGTGTACCACTACTGTCGCCCGAACTTCTACAGAACGTGTACCACAACCATCGCCGAAGACCTGTGAACGACTGCCGATGACCCTCCAAGTTTGTCCACGATTGCTATGTACCACTACCATCGACGTGAACCACTACTTCCACTACGGCATGAGTACAACTACTACCACTATGAACGTGGCGAGAACGCCTACTTCCGCTACGAACTTGATCCGTTTCGAAAAGCCATGCCTCGAAGGTATAACCACCGAGACGACGCCCGTGAACGAATGCATGTGATGTATGACATGATCGTGGTTGCACCGTGTTCGAGTTCTTTGCGAGTTCATCGTTGCCTTGCCGTCGACACGTGGGAACCCGGTATCCGGGAGCACCCCATCTTCTTGCATGACACACTCACAGCAACTTTCTTTTGCACCGGTATCCCCGTGAGCTACAGAATCAGAGGAATGTTGCCGCGGTGTCATTTCCATTTCATCGCAGTGGCACCCCTTTCTTTCTACCACGGTGACAAATGCTCTCATCACGCTCGTGTCAACTTTTTCATAAAATTGCATATACCTTGTTCATGTCATCCGCATCATGATAATAACAATTAAAATGTTTAAAATTGTTGTTGCATTAAATTACTAATGCCCATGATGATTTACCGGAATTGTTGTTTCATGTTTCTGGCCTCATTTAAATGCCTAAAATGTGTAGTTTTCATTTGCTTCACCCCTTGCCATGTTAAGAACATTTAATATTGTTGGGTACATAAACCAGATGAAACTAAATAATCAAATGTGGTGTTCCGGCAATATGCAACTCGTTGCATATTGAGCTCCACTTAACTTGTAGTTTTGCTTGTGCATTTTGCCATGTCATGCCTCATTAAACCGGACATGCATCATACCTGATTGTGCATCATGTCATGATTATGTGATGGTTGTTTAGCATGTTGTTTGCTTCTTTCCGGTGTTGCTTCGTCGTGTTAGATCTTGTAATGTTGCATTTGCAAGGATCTTTTCGACTACGTCCGCTTGCCTTCTTCATGGACTCGTTCTTCTTCCTTGCGGGACTCGGGCAAGATGACCATACCCTCGAAATCACTTCTATCTTTGCTTGCTAGTTGTTCGCTCTATTGCTATGCCGCGATACCTACCACTTGCTATATCATGCCTCCCATATTGCCATGTCAGGCCTCTAACCCACCTTTCCTAGCAAACCGTTGTTTGGCTATGTTACCGCTTTTGCTCAGCCCCACTTATAGCGTTGCTAGTTGCAGGTGAAGTTGAAGTTTGTTCCATGTTGGAACATGGGTATGTTGGGATATAACAATATCTCTTATTTAATTTAATGCATCTATATACTTGGTAAAGGGTGGAAGGCTCGGCCTTTTGCCTGGTGTTTTGTTCCACTCTTTCCGCCCTAGTTTCTGTCATACCAGTGTTATGTTCCATGATTTTGCGTTCCTTACGCGGTTGGGTGTTATGGGAACCCCTTGACAGTTCGCTCTGAATAAAACTCCTCCAGCAAGGCCCAACCTTCATTTTAACATTTTCCACCTAAGCCTTGTCCCTTTGGTTTTCGCGAGCCCGAGGGTCATCTTTATTTTAAACCCCCGGGCCAGTGCTCCTCTAAGTGTTGGTCCAACCTGTCAGCCGCCGGTGGCCACCAGGAGCAATTCTGGGCTGGCCTACTGGAAGTTTGGACAATTCGGTGTGCCCTGAGAAAGAGATATGTGCAGATCCTACCGTGATTTGTCGGTACATTCGGGCGGCTTTGCTGGTCTTGTTTTACCATTGTCGAAATGTCTTGTAACCGGGATTTTGAGTCTGATCGGGTCTTCCTGGGAGAGGGAATATCCTTCGTTGACCGTGAGAGTTTGTGATGGGCTAAGTTGGGACACCCCTGCAGGGTTTCGAACTTTCGAAAGCCATGCCCACGGTTATGGGCAGATGGGAATTTGTTAATGTCCGGTTGTAGAGAACTTGACACTTGACTTAATGAAAATGCATAACCGCGTGTGTACCCGTGATGGTCTCTTTCCGGCGGAGTCCGGGAAGTGAACACGGTTTTGGAGTTATGTTTGTGCGTAAATAGTTTTAGGATCACTTATTGATCACTTCTATCTTCTCGACCATTGTGTTGCTTCTCTTCTAGCTCTTGTTTGCGTATGTTAGCCACCATATATGCTAGTGCTTCCTGCAGCTCCACCTCACTAACCTTTCCTAGCCATAAGCTTAAATAGTCTTGATCTTGCAAGTGTGAGATTGCTGAGTCCCCGTGACTCACAGTTACTTCCAAACAGATGCACATGCCGATGATGCCAGTGCAGGGGACGCTACCGAACTCAAGTGGGAGTTCGACAAGGATTCGCATCATTACTATGTTTCTTTTCCGGAAGATCAGTAAAGGAGCACAGTTGGGACGATCGGGGATCTAGCTTTTGGACGTTGATTTTGGTTCCATAGTCGGACCTTGATTGTATTCTGGATGATGTATGATATATTTATGTATTGTGTGAAGTGGCGATTGTAAGCGAACTCTTTATCCATTTCTTATTCAGTACATGGGATGTGTAAAGATTACCCCTCTTGCGTCATGCCTACCATGCGGTTATGCCTCTAAGTTGTGCCCCGGCACGTGGGAGATATAGCCGCATCGTGGGTGTTACAAGCCCCAAACATCAAATGGTTCAATAACAAGTGAATAGTTCATAGGCATTTCCTGACGTCTACTAATATTACCAATTCTTTGACATTCATCACAAGACAAGACAAACTTACGGGAATCTTTGAAAAGAGTAGGCCAATAAAAACCGTATTGCAATACCTTATGTGCAGTTCTATCTCCAGCGCGGTGTCCTCCATAAGCCTCAGAGTGACACTTGCGTAGGAACTGTTCCTGTTCATGCTCAGGTACAGAACGTCTAATAACACTATCTACTCCTTATTTATAAAGGTAGGGGGCATCCTAGAAGTAATGTCTCAAATCAAAGAAATACTTTTTTTTTGCTGGTATGTGAAACTAGGTGGTATAAATTTAGCAACAATGTAATTAGCATAATCAACATACCATGGAGCAGTACGAGAAGCTTTCATTACAGCTAATTATTCATCAGGAAAACTATCATAAATAGGGAGTGGGTCATCAAGAACATTTCCTATCCTAGACAAGTTGTCTACAACGGGGTTCCCAGCTCCGTTTCTATCAATAATATGCAAATCAAATTCTTGTACCAAGAGAACCTATCTAATAAGTCTAGGTTTAGCATATTTCTTTTCCATAAGATATTTAATAGCAGCATGATCAATGTGAACAGTTACTTTAGAATCAACAATATAAGGTCTGAACTTATCACAAGCAAATACAACAGCTAAAAATTCTTTCTCAGTAGTAGCATAATTTCTCTGGGCACTGTCTAGAGTTTTACTAGCACATTGGATAACATTTAATTTCTTATCAACTCTTTGTCCTAGAACAACACCTACAACATAAACACTAGCATCACACATAATTTCAAAGGGTAAATTCCAATCAGGCGGCTAAACAATAGGTGCAGAAATCAAGGCTTTCTTAAGTATTTCAAATGCTTCTACACAATCATCATCAATGACAAAAGGAACATCTTTTTGTAAGAGATTAGTCAGAGGCATAGAATTTTTTTAGAAGTCTTTAGTGAACCTTCTATAAAAATTGGCATGACCAAGGAAACTTCTTGTACCATTAATGTCCTTAGGACACGACATCTTTTCAATAGCATCAACTTTAGCTTTATCAACTTCAATACCTCTTTCAGAAATTTTATGCCCCAAGACAATACCTTCATTAACAATAAAGTGGCACTTCTCCCAATTCAAGAAAAGATTAGTTTCTTTACGTCTCTGCAAAACTCGATCAAGGTTGCTTAAGCAATCATCAAAAGAAGTTCCATACACGGAGAAAGCATCCATGAAAACCTCAACAATCTTTTCACAAATGTCAGAAAATATAGCAGTCATACATCTTTGAAAGGTAGCAGGTGCATTACATAAACCAAAAGGCATACATCTATAAGCAAAGGTACCGAAAGGGCAAGTAAAAGTGGTCTTTTCCTGTTCCTCTTTCGACACAGGTATTTGAGAGAAACCAGAATAACCGTCTAGAAAGCAAAAATGTGTATGTTTGGATAATATTTCTAGCATTTGATAAATAAAAGGTAAAGGGTAATGATCCTTTCTAGTAGCTTTATTTAATTTGAGGAAATCAATTACCATTCTATAACCTGTAACAATTGTTTGTGGGATCAAGTCATCTTTATCATTAGGAACAACAGTAATACCTCCCTTCTTAGGGACACAATGGACAGGACTTACCCACTGACTATCAGCAACAAGATAAATTATACCTGCCTCCAGAAGCTTTATTATTTAATTTCTTACCACTTCTTTCATCTTAGGATTTAACCATCGTTGGTGATCAACAACCGGTTTAGCGTCTTTCTCCAATTTTATTTTGTGCTGGCATAAAGTGGGACTAATGTCCTTAAGATCACCAAGAGTATATCCAATAGCAGCATGGTGCTTCTTTAGAGTTTTCAATAATTTCTCTTCTTCCTGCTCTGAAAGGATAGCACTAATAATAACATGATATATCTTCTTTTCATCAAGATAAGCATATTTAAGAGTATCAGGTAATGGTTTAAGCTCAAACATGGGATCACCCTTGGGTGGAGGAGGATCCCCTAGAATTTCAACAGGCCAATTGTGTTTGAAAATAGGTCCCTGTGTAAAGAATACTTCATCTATTTCCCTTCTTTCATTCATAAACATATCATTTTCATGGTCTAGCAAATATGGTTCTATAGGATCATTAGGAGGCATGGCAATAGAAGCAAGACCAATAATTTCATCTTTACTAGGCAATTCATTATCATTGGGTTGTCTATGAAATTTAGCAAAATTAAAATCATGAGACATATCCCCTAAACCAACAATAAAAATATCCTTTTCGCAGTCTATCGTAGCATTAACAGTATTCAAGAAAGGTCTACCAAATATAATGGGACAAAAGTCATCTTGTGGGGAAGAAAGAACACGAAAATCAGTAGGATATTTAATTTTCCCACACAAGACTTCAACATCTCTAACAATCCCAACTAGTGAAATAGTATCTCTATTGGCAAGCTTAATAGTAACATCAATATCTTCTATCTTAGCAGGTGCAATATCATGCATAATTTCTTTATATAAAGTATAAGGTATTGCACTGACACTACCAACCATATCACATAAGCCATGATAACAGTGATCTCCTATTTTAACATAAAAAACATGCATGCCAGCAACAGGTCTATGTTTATTTTTAGTATCGGGTCTAGCAATTCTAGCAGCTTCATCATAGAAGTAAATAACATGCCCATCAATATTATCTACCAAGAGATCCTTAACCATAGCAATACTAGGTTCAACTTTAATTTGCTCAGAGGGTGTAGGTGTTCTAGCATTACTCTTATGGACCATAGTTGATGCTTTAGCATGATCCTTTATTCTAACAGGGAAAGGTGGTTTCTCAATATAAGCGGTAGGAACAATAGGATCAACATTATAAGTGATGGTATTTTTGTCAACTTTAATAGGTTCGACTACTTTTACTTCAATGGGAGGATATTTAAACCACTTCTCCTTAGGGAGATCAACATGAGTAGCAAATGATTCACAGAAAGAAGCTACTATCTCAGAGTCAGTCCATATTTAGTGCTAAATTCACGAAAAGCATCGGTATCCATAAAAGATTTAACACAATCAAACTTAGGTGTTATACCTGACTCCTTACCTTCATCGAGTTTCCAATCTTCAGAGTACGTTTAATTCTTTCCAATAAATCTCATCTTAATTCAATAGTCTTCATCATAAAAGAACCAGTACAAGAAGTATCGAGCATGGAGCGATTATTGAGAGAAAGCCAAGCATAAAATATTTGAATAATAATTTATCTTGAGTGCTCATGATTGGGGCAGGAATATAACATTGACTTAAGCCTCCCCCAAGCTTGAGCGATACTTTCTCCTTCGCGAGGCCAAAATTTATATATATAATTACGATCACGATGAACCTGATGCATAGGATAAAACTTCTGATGAAATTCTAATTTCAATCGGTTGTAGTTCCACGATCCAATATCATCACATAGCCTAAACCATGTCAATGCCTTTCTCTTAAAAGATAAAGGGAAGACCTTCTTCTTGAGTAACATCCCCGGGCATACCTGGAAGCTTAGATAATCCACAAACTTCATCCACATAGATTAGGTGCATATCATGATGTAATGTTTCATCTCCTATAAAAGGATTAGCTAGCAGTTTCTCTATCATACCCGAAGGAATTTCAAAGTAAACATTTTCAGTAGGTTCAGTAGGTTGAGGAGCAACTCTTTGCTCTACTGGTCGGGGTGAAGATACCCCGAACAAGCCCCTAAAAGGATTATTTTCCACAGTAACAAGTGACAGTAAATTTCACCACACTATATAGTTTTTTCCTTACCAAATTCCACCTACCAAAGGGGCTTCACTCCCCGGCAACGGCGCCAGAAAAGAGTGTTGATGACCCACAAGTATATGGGGTCTATCGTAGTCCTTTTTATAAGTAAGAGTGTCGAACCCAATGAGGAGCAGAAGGAAATGACAAGAAGTTTTCAGTAAGGTATTCTCTGCAAGCACTGAAAATATCGGTAACAGATAATTTTGTGATAAGGTAATTCATAACGGGTAACAAGTAACAAAAGTAAACAAGCTGCAACAAGGTGGCCCAATACTTTTTGTAGCAAAGGACAAGCCTGGACAAACTCTTATATAAAGGAAAGCGCTCCCGAGGACAGATGGGAATTATCGTCAAGCTAGTTTTCATCATGGTCATATGATTCGCGTTCGTTACGTTGATAATTTGATATGTGGGTGGACTAGTGCTTGGGTACTTCCCTTCCTTGGAAAAGCATCCCACTTATGATTAACCCCCCTCGCAAGCATCCGCAACTACGAAAGAAGAATTAAGGTAAACCTAACCATAGCATGAAACATATGGATCCAAATCAGCCCCTTACGAAGCAACACATAAACTAGGGTTTAAGCCTCTGTCACTGTAGCAACCAATCATCTACTTATTACTTCTCAATGCCTTCCCCTAGGTCCAAACAATGGTGAAGTGTCATGTAGTCGACGTTCACATAACACCACTAGAGGAAAGACAACAAACATCTCATCAAAATCTCGAACGAATACCAAATTCAGATGACTAATTATAACAAGACTTCTCCCATGTCCTCAGGAACAAATGTAACTACTCAAAAATCATATTCGTGTTCATAATCATAGGGGTATTAATGTGCATAAAGGATCTGAACATATAATGTTCCAACGAATAAAAAAACTAGCATCAACTACAAGGAGTAATCAACACTACTAGCAACCCACATGTACCAATCTGACGTTTGAGACAAAGATAGGATACAAGAGATGAACTAGGATTTGAGAGGAGATAGTGCTGGTCAAGATTTTGATGGGGATTGACCCCCTCCCGATGAGAGGATCAATGGTGATGATGATGGTGACCATTTCCCCCTCTGGAGGGATGTTTCCCCGGCAGAACAGCTCCGCCGGAGCCCTAGATTGGTTCCGACTCGAGACAGCGACACTTCGTCCCGAAAATTTCCTTCTAATTTTTTTCAGGGCAAAAGACACCTTATACCAGAAGATGGGCATCGGGGGGCTTCCAGGTGGCACACGAGGAAGGGGGGCGCGCACTCCACCCTCGTGGACGGTGGGTGGCCCCCCTCTGGTGCTTGCTTCGCCCAATATTTTTTATATATTCCAAAGCTGACTTTTGTGGAGTTTCAGGACTTTCGGAGTTGTGCAGAATAGGTCTCTAATATTTTCTCTTTTTCCAACCCAGAATTCCAGCTGCCGACATTCTCCCTCTTCATGTAAACCTTGTAAAATAAGTGAGAAAATGCATAAGTATTGTGACATAATGTGTAATAACAGCCCATAATGCAATAAATATCGATATAAAAGCATGATGCAAAATGGACGTATCAGCGTACTCAACTCCCTGCTCACGCTTCCACAGGTGCCGGCCTTACCCAGCTCCGGTTGGGGGCACATGAAGCTTGTCGACCATTGGCTTGCTCACGTCTGGTGCCAGCTGGCCAGGCTGAAGAATCTCAGGGTGATGGCGCCCATGGTGGTGAGGGAGTTTGTCCAGTGCCGCATTGCTCCGCTTCAGCGTCATTCTCTCCAAATGTGGGCCTTCTCCGGCAGCGGGGACCCCATGATGCTCCAGGTGTCCGTGCTTCCTCCCGAGATGCTGCACATGGTGCTCGTGCTCCTAACGGGTGACCCGGCGCCGGCCGCGCTTCTAGAGGAGGGCTGCTTCCTGTACTGCTGCTCGAACAAGGAGGAGTTCGTGAGGTAGATGCCCCTTTTTGATGAGTGGGCGCTGCACCTAGATGGCCTTCAAGGGCCCTGCAAGAACCCCGTCCTTGTGGTTCCTCTACCCGCTGCCCCTGCGGCGCGCGCCCCAGAGGTGGATGCAAGAGGGCGAGTGTCGCGGGGGGGCACCTGGGCGGCTGCTGAAGAGGCGACGCAGCCTGGCGCTCCGGGGGTGGCAGCTCTCGAGGCTCGGGTGACCTGCCTTAGGGGGCGGTCAGGGAGCCGACGTGATCCGGAGCTCCTGAGGTCGCCGCCCCCCAAGCTTGGAGGTGGAGGCTAGAGAGATGCGGCAGCCCGATGCTCCCGAGGATGCCCCCTCAGGAGCCCTGCCAAACGCCCCAGGCGCTGGCGGTCGTGCCCAGGGCTTCGGCCCGCTTCCCCTGAACTTTGAAGCTCTCCACAAGAGGAAGGGGGGACTGAGCTGTAGTGCTGATGCCTACCGGCTGCTGAAGCAGAGGAAGTACATAGCTATAAACGGTGAGTACCTTATCTTCACGATTTCTTATGTGCTACGTCCTTTCCTAATGACGGCTCTTCAGGGTCCCTTCGGCTACAGCGGCGAGGCCTCCCGAGGTGATGCCCTCACTAGTCCTTAGATCGCTCCTAGTTTCAAGCCCCCCACGTTCGACCACCGCGTGAGGCAGAGGGCCTGCCCAAGTGCCAGAAGCGCCGATGGGGGTGTCGACCCTTCTTTCCAGGCGTCCTTCTTTCGTGCTCCAGCATGGGGTGCAGAAGGCGTGACAAGGGCTCCTCCATTGCTCATCACTGATGGCTGGGGCATCCCCAGCACTGGCTACATCTTCAGGGAGCGAGGCCGCACCACCCAGCACCTCTGCCAAGGCCCGCAAGGTGTCAGGGAAGTCATCGGCCTCGAGGCCCATGCCAGGGGCAGGCAGGCCACCTCAAGCTTCCCCAACAACCCTCGGCGCGGAGGATGGGCTTGGCTGTGCATTGGAGTTCACGCGCGGGCGTGGCGCCGTACGCCATGAGCTCTTACGGGTGGCGATGGGTGCGCTGAGCTGGCTCGGAGAAGAGCTTGTCGAAGTAGACGCTCACCTTGAGATGGAGGACCTTCGCCTGGCTCACGAGTGCCACTAGTTGAAGGTCACCATCAAGCTTGGGCATCTTCAGCATGAGCGCGACAAGGCAAAGGCCATGGTGTCCCTTGCGACCTCATGCGAGGCTAGCGCCCGGCCTTTGAGGAGGCTATCGAGGTTGACCATCACCGTGAGGCCGCCAAGGAGCGCAAACGGGAGCTCCAGGCCTTGAACGCTGCCGTTGAGTAGTGGTTCGAGGCGCGCAGGGCCATCTTGGCGTCAATGAGGGGAGCACCTTCCGAAGAGAAGGAGATCCTGAAATGAGAGTAGGGACTGGCGCTGGAGGCCTTGGAGCACAGCTTGGAGCTTGAGTGGCTAGAGGTGAGGGAGTGCCAAGTGGCCAAGGCTGAGGAAGCTGTCACCGCGCGGGAAGTCAAGGTCTAGGGGGAGGTAGACCGAAGGGTGGCGATGGTTCATGCGGATCTTGCTGATGAGTACCGCCTGAAGCTGGAGTTCCTGGAGGCCGAAGCTGAGGGCAGGACCACCGCCCTTAGGACAAAGCTGAACGAGGCGGAGCAGTGCGAGAAGGTCGCCAATGCTTGAGGCTTTGGCCCTACCTGACTATGCCTCCTCACGCGCCAACTTGCTCTCGCTCCAACAACAGATTGATGGCACTGCATCCCTCGTGAAGCAGTACGCGGAGGAGGCCTATCGTTGGCAAATGCTGCAGCGTGAGCATGCTCCCATGCTTCAGTCCCTCAGAGTGAGGGCCAACCGAGCCCTGAGTGCCATATGCGAGGAGAGCGCCCCTCATCCTCGCGTGCAATATTACGCCAGCCACCATCGCTTCTTCACCGAGGTCGTGACGCGCCTGGAGGACTGGGCTGCGAGGGCCCGCGAGCTCATCGAGGAGAGGAGTCGGGGCCTCCTTGGGCGCGCATTTTCACGCATCTTCAGTCACCTTCAGAACCTCGACCCCCACTTTGATTTTGATGCTGCCATAGACCCCCTGCACGGGGTTATCCAGGACAACCTGTCGTACTAGGTGGATGATCATGTGGACGCTCTGATCAGAGAGTTCACCCCTGAGGATGACATGGAGGTGATCGTGGCAGACGAAGATGGCACGGACGACGATGATGAATACGATGTCAGTGACAAAACAAGTAGCACGGACAAAGGCGACCAGGACGGTATTGGAGGTAGCACGTCCAGTTAGGCCTTCATTCCTTCGCTTGGATCTGCATGCAAAGACTCAGACACAGCCCCGCAGGGCATGAGAGCATTTTGGACGGGGAGCCCCTTGTAATGTATAAATTAATGTTTTGTCTTTTTAAAGTAGGACTCGAAATGTGCTATCGCGAGCTTGTGAGGCCCCGAGCAGGGCTGTCGCAGAGACTTATCTTGATCTTAGTAGGCCTTGAGCGGGTCATGAGGTCGCGAATGTGGCTTGCTTCTGAGGCGAGCTCTCCAGGGCCCGCGAGGTTTTTGACCTCCCAAGGGGCCTGCTGGCTCGCCCAAGAGAGCCTCGCGAGGAGCGAAAGCTAGACTAGAGCTAGGTATGCGCGCGGTGATCCTGCCGTGATTGCGTCCTTAGCCTAGAAGACCTTGCCGTCGGCCAGGCCAACCCGATCATGCCTGACACGCCATACCACACCCGGCCCCTGCTCGCGAGGCGCTCGCAGGGGGGAGCGGGTGCGAGCCCATCATAAAAACAGGCAACCAGAAGGCGAGAAATCGATAAAAATCGAGAGAAAACTCCCAAGTTTTTGAAAATACAAAGAGAACTTTGAATCTCAATCCAAAAGGCGGCAAATCGGGTTACAAAAAAGAGACAAAATAAAATAGCCGCGTCGGGTTCCTAGCTAGTCTTCTTGTCTTCTCACCAGCGCGGAGCTAAGTGCTTTTACTGGATGTGAGCATAGTCATTGGGGGATAGTGTCGACGGCCAGCACGGAGCATGGTGCTTCCACTTGGACGTGGACGGGAGCCCCTGTTAGGCCCAAGGGTGGCACTTAGGAGACTCCGGGGCATGTATAGATCAACTCATTATTACGTGGGAGTGTCACGAGCGGAGACCTTCATAGGCACGAGCCTTGCTTCATATCGTCAGACGACGGCCCCGCCCTGCGCCGCCCTCGAACACCGTTGGGGCGTCCGGAAACCAAGACGAGACCAAGGGGCATGGGAGACACTGGTGTCGCCCTCGGTGACCATGGGCCCTCAGTCGGGGGAAGGGCTCGTCGGCGCCTTCCCTGGTAGAGGATCTACCTCCGTGCGGCACCTTGCTCCATGTGGCGTGGGGGAGGCCCTGTCTCGTCCCCCCCACCCACGTGCAGCTCCCAGTGCGCCTCTTCCACCCGGGGCGGAGCCACCGCTCTAGGGTCTCTGGCTGCTGCTGTTGTCTGGTTCACCTATGGCCCATGGTTAGAGTAAGCATGCTCCTTAGATACTGGCTATACCCATCGGTTATTGTCATTGAAGGGGTCAGTGAAGCTTCCTGGCGCCTCGTGGAAAGCCTCAGCCTCTTGCACCTCTTCTGCCTAGCCTGGCTCGGGGAACGAGCCGATGCCTTCCCCTGACATGTACTCCAGGTCCATCATGCGGGGCATGTAGGCTTTCGAGATTGCTGTGTCGGGGCCATCGCCAGGGTGCCCCGCTCCATGGGCCACCAGGCCCGGTGCTTGGTCCTAACATCCACGGGGTGGCATACTGCCACGGCCCCGCAACGGACCGCCAGAGCTTGCCTCGCCTGGAGGTGGCGTAGTTGTGTCAGGACGAGCGGCACCGCGGGCCATGTTGACGTTGTCGGGTCCCCCAGGCGCTCCTGGGGCACACGGGCACGCCGGGGTCTGGCACGCGTCCCTGGCACCACCTGTGGCGTGGGCAGGGTGCAAAAGGGTGTCGCACCCATGCACGAGGCATCAAGAAGCTCGGCGACCCACTCCAGAAGGGTGTCGCGGCCGCCCTCCGCCAACCTGCAACGCAGCAGCTCTTGCACTATGATGATTGCAACTCGCATGTTTGCCTGCTCCCGACGAGTGTGTTGTGCCGTCGCCGCGGCATAGCCCGAAGATCGCACAGCAGCGCGCATATGCCGTGGTGCGAGGACAGACAGTGCTGGCCCGCGCCATCCGCTTCCGGTGGTGTAGGGAGGTGTGCGGGCCGCCTGGAGCGCGGAGTGGAGGTCTTCCTGGGTGGACGGTGCCGCCCAGATGGGCCAAACAGCCTAGTGCTCAGCATGAGCCCTCGAACCATTGGCCATCGGAGCTGCGGGGCGATGGCGGGCCATCTGGAAGGAGAGAAGCTCCGACGCACCCCTACCTAGCGCGCCAAATGTCGGATTCAGGGTTCCAGAGACCCTTGAGAGGTTCGGACACTGGGGTGCGTGCGACGAACTCGTCCTCACCAATGTACCTATGCCCCGATCCCATGGCCTAGCTCGACAAACACAATGAACAAGAGACACAGGAATTTATCCTAGTTCAGGCCACCTTGCGTCGTAATACCCTACTCCAACTTTGTGGTGGATTACCTCAAGGGGCTGAGGATGAACTAGTACAGTGGAGGAACAGCCTCAGGAGGTGAGGTGTTCTTGCGCTCGATGAGCTGGTGAGCTGGTCAGGGCGAAATGCATCCGATCTATGGTGGTGGCTAAGTACTATTTATGGTGGCTTTGGTCCTCTTCCCAAATGTAAGGCGGGAAGGGATCCCACAATGGCCAAATTTGAAGGGGGATAACTAGTACAAGTTATCCTAACAAAAGTAGTCTTCGCCTGCGAAAGCCTCTAGTGGTGATGCTGCGGTGGGCTCCGTGATGTCCTCCATCCTGTCGTCCTGACGGTCTTGGTCTTGTTGCACCGATATGGAAACCTTTGCATGATTCCCCAGGACTCCGTGCTTGCGCTTGCCTCCTTAGCACCAAAGAGGAAACTAGTACACTACGCCTGTTGGCGCCCGCCTGGCCTTGGTCGTCATGGCTCATGTCATGCGAGCCTCGCAAGGTGCACCTTGCATTGATATCTCCGCTCCTTGATAGCCAGCCTGATGAGGCCCCTCCCAGGGAGGTCTTGAGGTCGTTCGCCTCGCGAGGCTTGGCCCCTCGCGAGGGTCTTGGGTTGTTCATGATGAAGCTGGGCCGTTGAAGAAGCCATGCCATGGGCCGCTGGTAGGAAAGTCTAGGTACCTTGGTTCCCAGGACGCTGACAATCATCGACACCCCTTCCCTTGTTGAGCATCCCATGTACTTCGCCGGCACAGTGTTGCGTGACACGCGTGCGCTACCCCATGCCGCTGAAGCTCCTGCTCGCGATCCTCATTGCCTCTAGGAAGCTGCGCCACTACTTCCAAGACCATCCCATTAAAGTCGTCTCCGTGTACCCCCTGGAGAAGGTGCTCTGGAGCCCCAATGCCGTTGGAAGGGTTGCTGAGTGGAACATGGAACTGCAACGTTCCACCTGGAGTTCGGCACCACCATGGTCATCAAGGGCGCGACCCTCGCTGACTTTGTGGCAGAATGGACTAACGCCCCTGACCAAGGGGTAGGGGAAGACCATTCCCACACTCCCGTAGATGAGGCGCCCGACGTCTGGGTCATGTACTTCGACGGCGCGTTCACGCACTAGGGCGGGAGGGCTAGAGCCGTACTCATCTCGCCTACCTAGGACAAGCTATACTACACCGTGCAACTCTACTTCAAGTATCGCGAGAAGGTCTCCAACAACATAGTGGAATACGAGGGCCTGACCGCCGGCCTTAGGGCCACGGCAGCCCTAGGGATCAAGCATCTATCCATCAAGGGCGATTCTTAGCTCCTCGTCAACTTCTCCAACAAGGAATACAAGCCTAAGGACGAGCACATGGAGGCATACCTAGAATAGGTACACAAAATTGAAAAATGATTCTTGGGCTTGGAATTGCAACACATACCGCGAAGCACAAAGAAGGAGGCAGACAACATCGCCAAGAGTGCGTCCCGGCGTGCACCCAAGAAGCCTAGTATCTTCGAGCAACAGCTCTTCAAGCCACCCCCCACTACAGGACCAGCGCTGCTTCGGGAGGAACCGCCCATGGCCCTATCCTCGGGTGCTCCAGTCTGCGGCCCGACCACTTGAGCCCGCTTGCTCCTGGCGCTCAAACCTCCGGAGTGGTGCTGGACCAAGGAGCTCAAGGCGTACCTGCTCTGATGCACCTTGCCGGAGAAGGAGGAAGACGCAGAAAGCGTGGCCCGTCAGGCCACCACTTACTGCTTGCAGGACAGCGAGCTCTACTGATGGCACCCAAACGACGTCATGCTGCGGTGCATCTCCGAGGAGCAGGGGTTCGAGCTGCTGCCTGCCATGCACGGCTGAGATTATGGGCAACACTCTTCGTCACGCACCTTCGTGGGCAAGGCGTTCTGCAGTGGGTTCTTGTAGCCCATCGTGCTCAACGATGACACTGAGCTGGTGAGATCCTGTGAGGCATGTCAATTCCATGCCAAATAGATCCACCAGCCCGCTCAGGGCTTCGAGACCATCCTGCTCTCATGGTCATTCGCGGTCTGGGGTGGATATCCTGGGCTTGTTTCCCCGATCGGCCAGGGGCTACCACTACCTCTACATCGCCATCGACAAGTCCACCAAGTGGGCGGAGGTGGAGCCCGTGCGCACCATCCTAGCTGGATCGACCGTCAAGTTCATCAAAGGCTTCGTGAGCCGCTTTGGAGTCCCCAACCTTATCATCACTAACAATGGCTCTTAGTTCATAAGCAACCTCTTGAAAACATATTGTGCTAACCTTGGAATACAGATATGCTATGCTTCAATGGCGCACCCACGGAGTAACGGCCAAGCTGAACATTCCAACGCGGAGGTTCTGAGAGGCCTCAAGGCGAGGATCTTCAAAAAGAAACTCAAGGCCTGCGGCAGGATTTCGCTCGATGATCTTCAGTCTGTGTTGTGGTCCATCCACACCACGGCGACTAAGCCCACTAGCAGTCCTCCTTCATGAGCTCAGATATTGCTCCCTGTGGGTCTTGGCGTTTGACGAGGCACGCCAGGATGCCTCATGGGGGATGGACCTCGTGCTCGGGGAGGAGGGCCGCCGCCAAGCCTCGCTCCGTGCCGCGAGGTACCAGCAGGCGCTGCGGTGGTATCACGGCTATCAGATTTTGGGTTCCGGCAAAACCCTTGAGGTTCGAACACTGGGCTGCGCACGAAGATCTCTCCCCCCTCTAGCTCGCACACACCATGATCTCATGGCCTAGCTCGATGAACCCAAAGAACACGAGACACAAGAGTTTATACAGGTTCCGGCCACCAATGTGGTGTAATACCCTACTCCAGTGTGGTGGGGATGATTGCCTCTTGGGCTGAGGATGAACAGTTACAAGGGAAGAACAGCCTCCTGAGGAGAGGTGCTCTTGTGCTTGGTGAGTGTGGTGGCTCTAGTGGATGGATCTAGTCCAAGATGAGATCCCTCCCTACGGTGGTGGCTAGTCCTATATATAGAGGCCCGGGTCCTCTTCCAAAATATAAGGCGGGAAGGGATCCCACAATGGCCAATTAGAAGGGGGACAGCTAGTACAAGCTATCCTAACAAAAGATGGTCTTCGCCTGCCAAAGGCTCTGGTGGTGACGCCATCTTGGGCTCCACGGTGACCTCCCTCCTGCTGTCTTGTTGGTCTTGGTCTTGTTGCACCGATATGGAAACCTTTGCCTGATGCCTCGGGACTCCTTTCCCGTGCTTGCCACTTTAGCACCAAAGAGGAAATGAGGCCACTGCGCGCTGGCGCACGCCTGGCTCCAGTCGTCATGGCCTGCGTCACACAAACCTCGCGAGGTGTCCCTTGCCTTGATCTCTCCGCCGCTCGCGAGCCGGCCTGGTGAGGCCGCCCCTGAGGAGGTCTTGCGTCATCTGCCTCGCGAGGCTTGTCCCCTCGCGAGGGTCTTGAGTGTTTGCTGGTGAAGATGGGCCGTATAGGGCCACTGGTGGAGCCAGGCCGCGGACCGCAGGCAGGCAAGTCTCGGGACCCCCGTTCCCAGAATGCCGACAGTAGCCCCCGGGCCCAAGGCGCGCTCGGGCTTGGCTTCGAGGCGAAGCCCAAGGGCAAGTGCGGATTGTCGCGGGCCACAACAGCCTGCATGGTTGGCGCATGGCGACTGATTGGACATGGGCGTCTCCGCTTCCTCACGCTGCCTCGGCAACTGCCCGACTTGACAAGTCCTTGCTGCATGCAGAAAAGATCATTATTACCTTAGATCATGGAGGCCGGCGGTTGGCCTCCCCTTGGCTATAAATGGGAAGAGGGGGCGGAGCCCCTGTCACCCATCTCTTCCTTTCCTTCTCCCGCTCATTCTTCTTCCTCGCTTCATCGCTTGTTGCATCGACCATGGCGCCGATACAGAGGTTCTCGGCCGCGGAGAAGGCAAGACTCCCCTTGACGAGCCCAAGCCACTTCCGCCAAAGAAGAGGCTATCTCATCATTGTGACATCATCGTGAGGACGGAAGTTTCACGACCGTGGTACGAGCGGCCACCTCGCGGGTATCCGTTGCACTTGTACGCCCAAGCTGTGGGTTCTGGAGGGAAGGGCGACGAGCGCCATTGCCCGCGCCATGGCCATGGTCTCCGTGTCGCGGTGACGCACGTCATCGCCCCAAGGGTCCATGCCGTGGACTCCTCGTGTGAGTTCGTGCTGTGGGCGGTGAGGCCTCCACACACATGGATCCGTTTCCCGAAGTTCTTCGCCGCCGAGATGCCGCCGAGGGGCCCCCTTGATCTTTGGTTGCAACACACCGACTGTGATGCCCCGGTGACTGGAGCAGAGGTTGAAGCCGTCTCCTCTGGGAAGATCTTCATGACTTGTGGGTGGGGCGAGGCCGCCCGAGTCTGTCGTGCGGAAGGTGCCCTCGCCATCCACTTCAAGTACGACGGCACCTCAACGATGTTCTTCAAGGTCTTCGACGAGGAAGGCCGCCGCTTGGAGTGCTGCCCTGAAGGGGGTCGTCAGGACGATGCAGCGGCCAACACCGAGCCTGCTGCTGGGCTCGCCAGCAGCTCCTCTAGTGACAGTGGTGACTCTTGGTGGTCCAGCAACTCTCCCGAGCTCGTCGAGACTCCGGATACAAGCGATGACAACTACGTGCCCCCGAGCTCTCGCCGGGCCCAGAGCAAGGCTGCACTGTCCGGCCGCCACCATCGCTGATCTGATGGGGTTCGCGCCGGCCTCCGGGGGCTCACTGTTGATGATGGCTTCGGCGACGTTCGACGCGTGTAGATAGGAACTCCCTTCTTTTTGTTCGCTGCGAGGAATTGAAACGGACCCCATGGGGGCATGTAAAGGGTATGTGATGTCTTTTGTCGATATTATCCTTTTTATGAAAATTTGCGAACGCATGTCCTGCAAAGGATCGGTCTCCCCTTTATCCCGCGGCAGCTTGGTGCTCTACACCGACAGGTCCCGGTTCCCAGGCAGGCTGCAGCTTTTGCTGGTATGCCAGGACACGATGCCGTGGTGAAGGCCAGGAGGTGAGAGGCCCGAGGTCCAAGAAGAGCTCCTGAGGCGCGATGCTCAAGAGGTCCCCTTTAGCACGCAAGCATCTACCTAAGGATGGGAAAGGGAGGTGACGCTGCCGTATCAGGGCAGCGAAAGGCGAGGATCTTATTCCATAGCGTTGGGTTGATCCAGGCGCGAGACTTATCTTGGCATTCCGGAGCTGGTTCCTCGTGTTGCGCCAGACTTGTGCGTCGGCCACTGTCGGGTAGCTAGGTTAGGCCCGTGCGAGCCCCCCTGTTCTCCATGCTCTTATGTGTGCTCTACGTCCTCAGTTCCCGGCCCTCGAGCAAGCTCAGCCGCCGCTGGTATGCTAGGTCGCGATGCCATGGTCAAGGCCAGGGGATGAGGGCTGGAGAGCCAGTAAGAGCTCCTGAGTTGCGATGCTCAGGAGCCCTCCTTTTAGCATGCAAGAGAATTGCATGGGAGAAGAGAGAGAGCCCGCGGTACCGCCCACTGTAGTCCTCGGGAGGTTCCTGGAAGTTAGTGCGAGAAAGGGCACAAATTGCCATGGTGATTGCCAGAGCGCCACTGGTTGCTTTGCAAGGAGGTGAAGTCACTGAGGGTCTGGTGAGGTGACGTGCACGGGCGTGCCGCGAGCCAGAGGTCGACCGCTCAGATTTGTCAGCATTGCAGGGATGGACCCGAGCACAAGCGCCATGCTGGCATGAGAGGTCCCCGTGGCGGGTGATAATCAAGCAGGCAGTGATGACCATAGATAGATTACACATGAAAAGCAAACTAGCTTAGGTTAATGCAAGAACAACACACGCCACTGGGTTGGACCCGAGCGACTTGGGGATGATACAGCCCGAGGAGCGCCCCCAGCAGGGTGAACTAAAGATGCAGGTGGATACATGTCGTAGGGACAGACCCACGCGGCCTGGGAATGATGCAGCCCAAGGGGAGCTCCTAGCTAAATAAACTTGGAAAATGTCACTTGGTTTGGTTGTCGAAGGAGTGTTCGGATAGCTTAAGACACTCGGCGAAGAAGTCGCTCCTCACAAGCCGTCGAGACCCAGAGCCTCTGGAGGCTCAGGTGGCCTCCTGAGGAATGTCTCCATATCCGCTAGGACTACGTGGTGCCTGGCCTCCTGACCTGCGAGGATGCTCCGCAGATCGCGATGGAAGGTGGATGCCACGCTCGGCAGACCAAACAGCATGCGAACGTAGCTATGAGGTGGACCCTCACACCGTCCAGCACGCAAAGTCCAGAAGCGCTCCTGAGATGCGGCCCTGTTGAGCCTCGGGATGTCGATACAGACGCACAGCTCACCACCCTTTCCTCGATGGGAAGCAGCGCCAGGTGGGCGGCGGTCGCCGCGTATTGCCCTTGCTTCCTGAAGCTCCTGAGTGGTCTTAACGATGAACTCCTGAAGGTCGGGCGCTCCTCGCCCGCTGTCCTCCTGAGGGAAATGAGCCGCCAAGCATGCCTCCACGTGGTGCCCGAGCGCCTCTCTCGTGATGTTGGCGAGGTCTGAGGCCCTCCCAAAGAGAGCCCCCGAGCCCTGCCCGAGGAGGGCGCCGGGCGCTCCTCCCTATGCGAGGGAGGGAGGCGCCCCAGGCGCGGGCACAGATCCAAAGGTGGCGCCGCTAGAGGCGCCGCTCCCTTGAGGCCCAGTGTGGAGTAGCTGCTTCTTCTTCTTGGGGTTGGCCTGAGGAGGGTATTGCACACCTGCGTTGTCAGGGTCTTTGATTGATGCATCTTGGAAGGCGCGCTTGAGGTGTCACAACCTAGCTAGTCATGCATTAGAGTGTTGCATCATGTTTACTCTTTCATCAGAAACTTGAAATGGGGATGACAGAACCCCCAGTCCCCTCTGAAACCAACTAGGGTTACTAAAATAATTTTTCAATGAACCTGAAATGCCCTTCTAAAATGCCCATCATTTTTGCCTTGGTTCAGAACCTCTGCCAAAAGTGGTGCACATTTTCCTAGGCCATCCTAGGGTTTTTGATTTAAATCATACATATTTGATTTTGGGCATTTAAAATAATATAAAATATTTAAATGCTCAAATATCTCCAAACTAAAATGTTTCATGTTGGAAATAATCCAACTATGGGCCAGGAATAGTTTGGTGAATTTTTGAAGTTGCCTAGGTATTTTATTAAATTCAACAAAGTTGCAGATATATTAAATAAAAACAGAAACAGAAAAAAAGGGAAAAACTTCCCTGTGCGGCCCAGCCAGCTGGACGGCCCAGCAAGCCAGCCCAGCCCACCACCGCTGTCGTCCTCCTGGCGCCAGTCGGCCAGGCGTGTGGCCGGCGCGCGCGCACGGCCGGAGCGCCACGCCACCAGCCCGTCTGCCTGCCTCCCCCGCCAGCGCGACGCCGCGGCGCTTCTTCTCGGTGCCGCCCCGATCCCCTGGCCTTATCCCCCTCTCTCTCCCGTGCTGCTCTCTCTCTCTCTCTCTCACGGCTGAACACCACCGTCGCCGCCGTTCCCCATAGCCGCCGTCTCCGACCACCCCTCGCTCCCCCGACTAGCTCAGGAGCTCCGCCTCGACTCCCTCTTCCTCCCCACCGCTCCACAGCTCCCCGGAAGCCCTGCATCGCCGCCACGTCGCCGTTCCCCTCTTCGGGCTCCGACCACCGTCGCCGTCGATTCACCGTCTCCAGCGCGTCCCCGAGCCCACTTCGACGCCCACTGCAACCGCGGTGAGCTACGCCACCGTTTCCCCCTCTCCTCCCCCTCGTTTCCCCACCGTAGCCTCCTCCCCACCACGGCCGAACCTCCGCCGTCGCCGAGCTCATCGTCGACGCAGCTCCGGTGACCATTTGGTCACCCCGGCGAGTCCAACGAGTTCGCAAGACCCCGTAGAGCATCCCTAGCGCCTCGCTTCGCTCGACTTCGAGCTCCAACCCCGTTCCCGTGCACGACCGAACCCCGGCGGCCGCAGCCGAGCTCGCCGCCGTCGACTCCGGCCACCCCGACCCCAACGGACTCCGCCAAGAGCTGCGGTTTGTCCTCAGCTCCACTCCGGTGGTCTCCGCGGCCCCTCTGGTGGCCGAAATGGCCAAAACCACTCCCGCCGCCGCGTCGGGCTCGCCGGCGGCTAAACGCCGGCAGCCGACTTTGACTTTGACCACGGGTGGGCCCTGGTTGACTCCCCTGAGTCAATGACAGGTGGGGCCCAGCCCTGTTAATTAAACAGGATTAGTTTTAATTAAATTTTAATTAAAATAATCACCCTGACATGCGGGACCCACTGTCAGGTTTGACCCAGACCTGTTCCGTTGACCTGCTGACGTCACACTGACGTCAGGCTCACGCAGTAATTGATTTTCTGGATTTAATTTAAATCAGGAAATTCCAGAATATTATTTAAACTTCAAAAATTCATAACTTTTATTCTGTAACTCCAAATTGGACAAGTTATATATGAAAAATGATCAGAAAAATCCAATCTATCCATCTGTACTATTTTCATGCATGATCAAACAAGTTAAATTGATGTTTTAAGCAGAACAAGGAAAAGCACTTTAAAAGACCATATTTGAACTTAAAATTTGAATCCTTGATTCAAATTT
Organism: Triticum dicoccoides; assembly: GCF_002162155.2. Lineage (NCBI taxonomy): Eukaryota > Viridiplantae > Streptophyta > Magnoliopsida > Poales > Poaceae > Triticum > Triticum dicoccoides. Next base: position 202,823,623 of record NC_041388.1, on the reverse strand, counting down.
GTTCAAACCCCTCTGTTCTTAGTTGCATTAGCCCAACACACTCATATTGCCATGTTTCATGCATGCATCATATTGTTGCACATTGTTTGGTGATGGTTGTGTATCGATGTCCTTTGCGACAGGTTCTGCCCCCAAGGAGTACCGTGATTACCCTAACGAAGAACCATATCAGTGCATCGAACCATCAGGCAAGCAACCAACCATTTGATCATATCGATACAATCCCATGTTCTCGCTCCTGCTCTCTTTTACTGCATTAAGACAACGCGATTCAAACTGCTGTGTGCTACGGTAGTTGAACCCATTTCCTCTGCATGACCTGTCATTGCCACAGTAACTAGATGAAACCCACTAGCATGTGTAGGAGTTGCTTGAGCCATATGTATGTGTTGTTCCTACCTTGCTATGCCTGCTATGCTTAGAGTCGTGTCAGGTCTGGTTCATCGGGGTGATGGGCTGGAGTGAAATGATTACGTCGGTAATGAGAGTGGTGTGGTGAACACGATTTGGTAAAGGTATCGATGAGAGGCCATGTAGGAGTACATGGTGGGTTGTTTCATTGAAGCCGACCTTAAGCACTGAGATCTGTATGTGTGATTTAAGAATCAGCTACTACCATGCATTGGGCCCGAAACCAATGGACCCTCTCGGCTTCTTATTCACCCTAGTTCTCCGTCCGGGAGTTGCAAGTAGTTTCTGGTGTTTGTAGCCTACTGGAGGCCGTGGACAGCGCTGACCGTAGGGGTGGGCTGTGATGCGGTAGGTACGTGGCCGGGTGTACCGAATACCCGTTAGGTATCTCGGGAACCCTGTTCACATCGTTCGGGGCCGTATGGGAAACCTCGGCCGGACTCCCTGCGGATGGAACCTGAATAGGCGATAAACCTGGACTGGAGGCTTAGGTGACTAGGTAGGTCGTGGCCGACACCCACGTTGGGCTTCCGCTTGAAGGTTGCCGAGTACATGTCGTGTAAACGACGGTAAGTGGTGAGAGCGTGTATGAAGAAGTACCCCCTGCAGGGTTAACATGATCTATTCGAATAGCCGCGTCCGCGGTAAAGGACTACTTGGTTGCCTATACAGTTCATAGACAAGTAAATGGAAACTACTAAAAGCCTCAAGATAAGTGTGAGTGCTGAGGATGGCTCTTCCGTAGGAAGACGGAGGCGGATCCTCGGTAGTGTATTGAATTGGTGAGTAGTGGACTCGTGTGCGCAAAATCATTTCAGTTGGAGTATCGTAGGATAGCCTAGCCAAGAGTCAAAGCTGGCTTGCTGCAATAACTCCACCAACCCTTCTTGATACTATTCATGTATGTAGGATCTGATGTAAGTCTTGCTGAGTACCTTTGTACTCATGTTGCTATAATCTACATTTTTACAGAAGACGCTGCAACCCCTTCTGATGGGTTCTATGTAGACGTTGACATCAACGAGTAGGCTAAAGACCCAGGTGGTGACCCTGAGCTTGTGAAGGACCACGTAGTATAGCTAGGCTTTCCAAGCCTCTTTTATTTTACTAGTTGTCTGTACTCAGACAAGTTACTTCCGCTGCTGGTTTGTATGACTGTATGACTTGTATGTGGGGTCGTGAGACCCGTACCTTTGTGTATGTTATGTATGGCTCACTGAGCCTTAAATAAAGTACTTGTGTCATAGAGTCATGTTGTGATGCTTCGTTGTATTTGCACATATCGAGCATATTGTGTGTATGATTGAAATGCTTGGTATGTGTGGGATCTGACTATCTAGTTGTTTATCTTTAGTAGCCTCTCTTACCGGGAAATGTCTCCTAGTGTTACCGCTGAGCCATGGTAGCTTGCTACTGCTCTGGAACACTTAGGCTGGCCGGCATGTGTTCTTCTTCGTTCCTGTGTCTGTCCCTTCGGGGAAATGTCACGCTTTGAGTACCGGAGTCCTGCTAGCCCGCTACAGCCCGGTTTACCGGAGTCCTGCTAGCCTAGTGCTACAGCCCGGACCCACTTGCTGATGACCGACACGTTCGAAGCTGGGTCATGGATGCCTGTCCCTGTAAGTCTGTGCCACTTTGGGTTTACGACTAGTCATGTCAGCCCGGGCTCTTTATCATATGGATGCTAGCGACACTATCATATACGTGAGCCAAAAGGCGCAAACGGTCCCGGGAAAAGGTAAGACGACACCCGTGGGGATACCGTGCGTGAGGCCGCAAAGTGATATGAGGCGTTATCAGCTAGATCGATGTGACATCGAGTCGGGGTCCTGACAGCGTTGGCATCAGAGCCGGACTGCCTGTAGGTTCTCCAAGCCAAACTGGTCGATGTTGAGTCTAGAAATTCTTTAGTTATATGTAGGGGAATTGTTTGTGGGTTGGAACGTAAGGCTCTTTTTACTCCTTATACCTTATGACTTTCTGATCTGAGTCAGTCCATTCTTCCACCGGGGGTTAAGGAATTAGGATCTGTTCTCTCTATCAGGATCACGAGTTACTAATCAGTAGTACCTTATAAGTTTGATGGTTACCAGCCTAGTTCAGTTCTACTACCACATTATGTTGCCAGAATGGTTTCAGAACTTTGATATGGTGATGTTGAGTGTGTACGAAATCCTTTGTCAAATGTCTCAAATCCTTTTTGAGCATTTACAGCTGTTATGCTGCCGAAATTTTGCTAGAAATTCTAATGCCTTTGCATTATGATTGTGCTTTCAGATGGCCACTCGCGACCTCAATCAAGTGGTTCGCCTGACTCGATGCCTAGATGTACCCGGCCATACTGCTAAGTTGGTCAGGGTAATGACTGAGGCTGGATATCGCTGGTATCCTGAGTACACGGTCGAAGAGCAATTCCGAGACTTTAATCAAAGCCAGTATCTCTGTACTGTCAGGATATTTTCATCTTATCCTGGATCCACCGAGCCTCTTCACTGCTCTTATGGACTCGGGGTTACCATTGAGATGGCTGTGCAGGACGCCGCCTACTCTATGATGACCATTATGCGAGTCAGATCTGGTCTATTTCGGGACTCTGATTTCCGGTATATGCCAGGATCACTTCCGGGAGCACAAGGGTATCTCCAGGCTATCTATGCTGACCCCACCCAGGAGGATTCACGGACTCGCACCACTGCTGAGATGCTCGAGGATAAGGACCGTGAAAATCGGGCCTTGAGGTTAGAGCTCTTCAATACCCGTGCTGACCACTGGGCCACTTTGACTCGGTTCGCACCGGCGGTGCAAGCTGGATATTCAGATATGCGCGATCTCTATCCTGTGAGATCCGCTCTGCCAGACGTGATGGTTTGGCGTGATGTAGGAGGCATCACCCCACCTCGCGGTCCCCGCAGGCCACCGTTTGTTGGTCCAAGGCCTCATCCTAGCCCCTATGGTCCACAAGCTTCGCGAGATCGTCTGTTTCCGGATGATCATGTTGAGCTTCCAGGCTATGGAGGTGACTTCTACGAGGACTACTATGGATCGGTCTGAGTTAGCAGTAGTATCACTAGTTCGCACTAGCTGTGTCTTCTATCGTCCCGCGTGACTCGTGGGTTATGACCTAGTTTGTACTCTTTCCGGAGGTGTAGAGAAATAATGTATAGGAGCTTGGAATGCCTCCGATGAGATGTAATCCTCTTTTCACCGTAATAGTACTTTGTTTGGTCTTGTACTAAACCCTGTATGGTGTGTATGACGATGGAATAAAGAAGCAGTTTCTGTATCTACCATGTCATACGGATGATCATCTTGCATTTCGAGTTATTCCTTACATTTTATCCTATGTCGGAATCTTATCATCCTGATTAAATCATTGTCTTGTTTACCTAGGATGGTCAACACGCGCGCTAACCCTGCTTCTCAAGAGCAGGCCGAAGGCAGTGAAGCCAGGAATGAAAATCTGCCTCATCCTCCTTCACTAGCCGAGGTGATGATGGAAGCTGAGAGAAACAAGCGGGAGACAAACCGTTTGTTGGAGCGCATTGAACAGAATACATCACACCATCAGAGGGCTAACGTGGTGTCACTCAGTGATTTTATCAAATTGCATCCACCCACGTTCCACCACTCCGTCGAGCCTCTCGACGCTGATGACTGGCTTCGCAGTATCTCTCACAAACTGCGTTCCGCGCTGGTAGCGGAGGCTGACAAGGTCACCTTTGCTGCATATCATCTTGAAGGCCCCGCCAGTCTATGGTGGGAGAATTATGGAGCTATGCGCCCAGCGGGCCATGTCACTACTTGGGCTGAATTCAGCGAGGCTTTCCGTGAACATCACATTCCGGAGGGTCTCATGGACCGTAAACGTGAAGAATTTTGCAGTTTCACCCAAGGCCGACTTTCTGTGGATGCCTATAGCAGGGAGTTTGGTAATCTCGCCCGATATGCAACTGAGGAAGTTTCTACTGACGCCAAGAAGCAAGCAAGGTTCCGTAAGGGCCTTAGTCCTGAGCTTCGCCGTGACCTCCGTCTGCATGAGTGCACAACTTTTCAGAAACTTGTCAACAAAGCCATCAGTGCCGAAACTGGTCAGACTGACTATGACGCAACACGCAAGCATGGCCGCGACATGGGTTCCTCATCCGGTGCTGGTCCTCAGAAGCGCCGCGTGTGGGTACCCAACACCGCCCTGCCACCCAGGTTTACACCGAGGCCATCTTTCCAGGCGCCTCGCCCTGTACAACAGTCTGCTCCAGCCAAGCCCTATGGGGGTCCAACCAATAATGTTCCTCCACGTACCAGTTCCGTGACTTGTTTCAAGTGTGGGGAATCTGGTCACTATATGCGTGAATGCCCCCAGACCAACCCCAATCAATCTGCTAAAGCTGTTGGCCGTGGCAAGCCGACAGGAAAAGTATTCCACGCCAAGCCGGTCACCGCTTCACGTGGCCATGTCAACTGTGTCTCTGCCGAAGAAGCTCAAGAGGATCCCAACGTCGTTCTCGGTACGCTTCTTGTTAATTGCCACCCGGCATCTGTCCTTTTCGATACAGGAGCCTCTCATTCCTTTATATCTGAAAATTATGCTCGTTTGCATAACGTTGCATTCTGTGACATGCCATCCACTATGGAAATCTCTACCCCTGGGTCTAGATGGCAGACCTCTAGGGTAAGTTATGGAAATGAGATCCAAGTCGACAGACTTGTTTTCCTTGCGTCTTTGATAGCCCTTAAATCTTCAGATATTAATATCATTCTGGGTATGGACTGGATGTCAGCTCATCATGCCCAAATTGATTGCTTCTCTAGGACTATTCAACTCACCCATCCTTCGGGGAAGATAGTCAATGTCTTGACCCGAATAGCCAAGCGACAATTATATTCTCTTAACGCCAGCCCTTTGCCAGACCTTGAGGACGTTCTGGTAGTCCGTGACTTCCCGGATGTCTTTCCAGAGGAATTGCCAGGTGTTCCACCTGACAGAGATGTTGAGTTCGTAATAGACCTCATTCCAGGAACCGTTCCGATTGCTAGAAGACCTTATAAGATGGCACCACTAGAACTAGCCGAGCTTAAGAAACAACTCGATGAGTCCTTGAAAAAGGGTTTCATCCGCCCTAGTTCATCTCCGTGGGCTTGCCCCGTCCTATTCGTCAAGAAGAAGGATGGTACGGACCGGATGGTTGTAGATTACCGACCTGTCAACTTGGTCACAATCAAGAACAAATACCCGCTTCCCAGGATCAACGACCTGTATGATCAGCTCGCTGGATCCTCAGTCTTCTCCAAGATGGATTTGAGGTTGGGCTACCATCAAATCAAAATCAGAAACAGGGACATTCCTAAAACGGCCTTTGTTACTCGTTATGGCCAATACGAGTACACCGTCATGTCCTTCGGTTTAACCAACGCTCCAGCCACCTTTTCTCGGTTAATGAACTCAATCTTCATGGAGTATTTGGATAAGTTCGTCGTAGTTTATCTCGATGATATACTCATCTACTCCAAGAACGAGGAAGAACATGCCGAACATCTAAGGCTAGTGTTGAAGAAACTTCGAGAGCATCGCCTTTATGCCAAATTTTCTAAGTGTGAATTCTGGTTGTCAGAAGTGACCTATCTGGGTCATGTAATATCGGGTAAAGGTATTGCTGTTAACCCTGAGCGAGTTCAAGCCGTCCTTAACTGGACTCCACCTGAATCAGTCAAGCAAGTTCGGAGTTTTCTAGGCTTAGCGAGCTATTGTCGTCGCTTTGTCGAGAACTTCTCCAAGGTTGCCAAACCTCTAACCGAACTCCTCAAGAAAGATAAGAAGTTCGAATGGACTCCACAATGTGAGCACAGCTTTGAGGAACTGAAAAGACGCCTGACTTCTGCTCCCGTGCTGGTACCGCCAGACTTCTCCAAGGACTTTGTTATCTACTGCGACGCCTCGCGACAAGGACTAGGTTGCATTCTCATGCAAGATCGACACGTAATTGCCTACGCTTCACGGCAATTGCACCCACATGAGGAGAATTATCCTACTCATGATCTAGAGCTTGCAGCCGTAGTCTATGCACTTAAGACCTGGCGACATTACCTCCTCGGTAATCGTTGCGAAATATTCACTGATCACCAAAGTCTGAAGTATATTTTCACCCAACCGGATTTGAATCTCAGGCAGAGACGTTGGGTTGAATTGATCACCGACTTCGACTTAGGAATAACCTACACCCCAGGGAAAGCCAACGTCATGGCTGATGCGCTAAGTCGTAAATCTTATTGTAACAACCTGATGTTACAACAAAGTCAACCGCTTCTCCATGAGGAATTTCGGAAGCTTAACCTTCACATTGTTCCTCAAGGTTTTCTCTCCACCTTGGTGGCAAAACCTACCCTTACGGATCAAATTATCAAAGCACAGAAGGTAGATCCGGGAATCTCCCGCATCAAGAGGAACATTCAGAAAGGAATTGCGGATTGTTTCTCCATTAATGATCAAGGCGTCGTATACTTCGGGAATCGACTAGTAGTTCCCAAAGTGCGCAACCTAAGGCGATTAATCCTTAAGGAAGCTCATGAATCTCCTCTCACTATTCATCCCGGTAGTACTAAGATGTATCAGGACCTACGCCAGAGGTTCTGGTGGACTAGGATGAAGAGAGAAATTGCTCAGTATATTGCTAATTGCGACGTCTGTCGTCGTGTAAAAGCAGAGCATCAACGGCCTGCTGGCACCCTTCAACCCCTAGCTATTCCTGAATGGAAATGGGATAAAATTGGTATGGATTTCATTACCGGTTTTCCCAGGACCAAGAGAGGGAATAATGCTATTTTCGTCGTGGTCGATCGTCTTTCCAAAGTAGCCCACTTCTTACCTGTTCGTGAGAGTATAACCGCTAGTCAGCTGGCAGATTTGTACATCTCCCGAATAGTGTCTCTCCATGGTGTTCCTTTGGAAATTAACTCGGATCGAGGAAGTCTTTTCACCTCTCGATTTTGGGAAAGTTTCCAAAATGCTATGGGAACCCGTCTTTCCTTTAGCACCGCTTTCCACCCTCAGTCGAGTGGTCAAGTGGAACGCGTCAACCAGATTCTAGAAGACATGCTTCGAGCCTCTGTTATCTCATTCGGAATGGACTGGGAGAAGTGCCTTCCATTTGCCGAATTCGCTTACAACAACAGCTATCAATCTAGCTTGGGTAAAGCCCCTTTTGAAGTCCTCTATGGACGACGATGTCGAACACCCCTTAACTGGTCAGAGACCGGGGAAAGAAAATTCTTTGGCCCGGACATGATTCAGGAAGCAGAAGAACAAGTTCGTATCGTTCGTGAAAAGTTGAAAACAGCCCAATCCCGTCAAAAGAGTCAATATGACCGAAAACATAAGGCTATGACTTTCGAGGTTGACGAGAAGGCTTATCTTTGGGTCACCCCTCTGAAGGGAACCCATCGTTTCAGTATCAAAGGCAAATTGGCTCCTCGTTACATTGGACCTTTTCGCATTCTTGCCAAACGAGGAGAAGTTGCCTACCAGTTGGAACTACCTCCGCACCTCTCCAGAGTTCACGATGTCTTCCACGTTTCTCAACTCAGGCGTTGCTTCTCGGATCCTATCCGTGAAGTGGACCACGAAACGCTTGATCTCCAAGATGATCTTACATATCGAGAGTACCCCATTCGTATCCTCGATCAGGCCGAACGTACCACGCGACGTCATAATATCAAGTTTCTCAAGGTTCAATGGTCGCACCATTCTGAGGATGAAGCAACTTGGGAAAGGGAGGATCGTCTTCGACTTGAATATCCTGCCTTCTTCTCGGAGGAACCCAAATCTCGGGACGAGATTCTTTTGAGTGGGGGTGAGTTGCCACAACCTAGCTAGTCATGCATTAGAGTGTTGCATCATGTTTACTCTTTCATCAGAAACTTGAAATGGGGATGACAGAACCCCCAGTCCCCTCTGAAACCAACTAGGGTTACTAAAATAATTTTTCAATGAACCTGAAATGCCCTTCTAAAATGCCCATCATTTTTGCCTTGGTTCAGAACCTCTGCCAAAAGTGGTGCACATTTTCCTAGGCCATCCTAGGGTTTTTGATTTAAATCATACATATTTGATTTTGGGCATTTAAAATAATATAAAATATTTAAATGCTCAAATATCTCCAAACTAAAATGTTTCATGTTGGAAATAATCCAACTATGGGCCAGGAATAGTTTGGTGAATTTTTGAAGTTGCCTAGGTATTTTATTAAATTCAACAAAGTTGCAGATATATTAAATAAAAACAGAAACAGAAAAAAAAGGGAAAAACTTCCCTGTGCGGCCCAGCCAGCTGGCCGGCCCAGCAAGCCAGCCCAGCCCACCACCGCCGTCGTCCTCCTGGCGCCAGTCGGCCAGGCGTGTGGCCGGCGCGCGCGCACGGCCGGAGCGCCACGCCACCAGCCCGTCTGCCTGCCTCCCCCGCCAGCGCGACGCCGCGGCGCTTCTTCTCGGTGCCGCCCCGATCCCCTGGCCTTATCCCCCTCTCTCTCCCGTGCTGCTCTCTCTCTCTCTCTCACGGCCGAACACCACCGTCGCCGCCGTTCGCCATAGCCGCCGTCTCCGACCACCCCTCGCTCCCCCGACTAGCTCAGGAGCTCCGCCTCGACTCCCTCTTCCTCCCCACCGCTCCACAGCTCCCCGGAAGCCCTGCATCGCCGCCACGTCGCCGTTCCCCTCTTCGGGCTCCGACCACCGTCGCCGTCGATTCGCCGTCTCCAGCGCGTCCCCGAGCCCACTTCGACGCCCACTGCAACCGCGGTGAGCTACGCCACCATTTCCCCCTCTCCTCCCCCTCGTTTCCCCACCGTAGCCTCCTCCCCACCACGGCCGAACCTCCGCCGTCGCCGAGCTCGTCGTCGACGCAGCTCCGGTGACCATTTGGTCACCCCGGCGAGTCCAACGAGTTCGCAAGACCCCGTAGAGCATCCCTAGCGCCTCGCTTCGCTCGACTTCGAGCTCCAACCCCGTTCCCGTGCACGACCGAACCCCGGCGGCCGCAGCCGAGCTCGCCGCCGTCGACTCCGGCCACCCCGACCCCAACGGACTCCGCCAAGAGCTGCGGTTTGTCCTCAGCTCCACTCCGGTGGTCTCCGCGGCCCCTCTGGTGGCCGAAATGGCCAAAACCACTCCCGCCGCCGTGTCGGGCTCGCCGGCGGCTAAACGCCGGCAGCCGACTTTGACTTTGACCACGGGTGGGCCCTGGTTGACTCCCCTGAGTCAATGACAGGTGGGGCCCAGCCCTGTTAATTAAACAGGATTAGTTTTAATTAAATTTTAATTAAAATAATCACCCTGACATGCGGGACCCACTGTCAGGTTTGACCCAGACCTGTTCCGTTGACCTGCTGACGTCACACTGACGTCAGGCTGACGCAGTAATTGATTTTCTGGATTTAATTTAAATCAGGAAATTCCAGAATATTATTTAAACTTCAAAAATTCATAACTTTTATTCTGTAACTCCAAATTGGACAAGTTATATATGAAAAATGATCAGAAAAATCCAATCTATCCATCTGTACTATTTTCATGCATGATCAAACAAGTTAAATTGATGTTTTAAGCAGAACAAGGAAAAGCACTTTAAAAGACCATATTTGAACTTAAAATTTGAATCCTTGATTCAAATTTGTTCAAACCCCTCTGTTCTTAGTTGCATTAGCCCAACACACTCATATTGCCATGTTTCATGCATGCATCATATTGTTGCACATTGTTTGGTGATGGTTGTTTATCGATGTCCTTTGCGACAGGTTCTGCCCCCGAGGAGTACCGTGATTACCCTAACGAAGAACCATATCAGTGCATCGAACCATCAGGCAAGCAACCAACCATTTGATCATATCGATACAATCCCATGTTCTCGCTCCTGCTCTCTTTTACTGCATTAAGACAACGCGATTCAAACTGCTGTGTGCTACGGTAGTTGAACCCATTTCCTCTGCATGACCTGTCATTGCCACAGTAACTAGATGAAACCCACTAGCATGTGTAGGAGTTGCTTGAGCCATATGTATGTGTTGTTCCTACCTTGCTATGCCTGCTATGCTTAGAGTCGTGTCAGGTCTGGTTCATCGGGGTGATGGGCTGGAGTGAAATGATTACGTCGGTAATGAGAGTGGTGTGGTGAACACGATTTGGTAAAGGTATCGATGAGAGGCCATGTAGGAGTACATGGTGGGTTGTTTCATTGAAGCCGACCTTAAGCACTGAGATCTGTATGTGTGATTTAAGAATCAGCTACTACCATGCATTGGGCCCGAAACCAATGGACCCTCTCGGCTTCTTATTCACCCTAGTTCTCCGTCCGGGAGTTGCAAGTAGTTTCTGGTGTTTGTAGCCTACTGGAGGCCGTGGACAGCGCTGACCGTAGGGGTGGGCTGTGATGCGGTAGGTACGTGGCCGGGTGTACCGAATACCCGTTAGGTATCTCGAGAACCCTGTTCACATCATTCGGGGCCGTATGGGAAACCTCGGCCGGACTCCCTGCGGATGGAACCTGAATAGGCGATAAACCTGGACTGGAGGCTTAGGTGACTAGGTAGGTCGTGGCCGACACCCACGTTGGGCTTCCGCTTGAAGGTTGCCGAGTACATGTCGTGTAAACGATGGTAAGTGGTGAGAGCGTGTATGAAGAAGTACCCCCTGCAGGGTTAACATGATCTATTCGAATAGCCGCGTCCGCGGTAAAGGACTACTTGGTTGCCTATACAGTTCATAGACAAGTAAATGGAAACTACTAAAAGCCTCAAGATAAGTGTGAGTGCCGAGGATGGCTCTTCCGTAGGAAGACGGAGGCGGATCCTCGGTAGTGTATTGAATTGGTGAGTAGTGGACTCGTGTGCGCAAAATCATTTCAGTTGGAGTATCGTAGGATAGCCTAGCCAAGAGTCAAAGATGGCTTGCTGCAATAACTCCACCAACCCTTCTTGATACTATGCATGTATGTAGGATCTGATGTAAGTCTTGCTGAGTACCTTTGTACTCATGTTGCTATAATCTACATTTTTACAGAAGACGCTGCAACCCCTTCTGATGGGTTCTATGTAGACGTTGACATCAACGAGTAGGCTAAAGACCCAGGTGGTGACCCTGAGCTTGTGAAGGACCTTATAGTATAGCCAGGCTTCCCAAGCCTCTTTTATTTTACTAGTTGTCTGTACTCAGACAAGCTACTTCCGCTGCTGGTTTGTATGACTGTATGACTTGTATGTGGGGTCGTGAGACCCGTACCTTTGTGTATGTTATGTATGGCTCACTGAGCCTTAAATAAAGTACTTGTGTCATAGAGTCATGTTGTGATGCTTCGTTGTATTTGCACATATCGAGCATATTGTGTGTATGATTGAAATGCTTGGTATGTGTGGGATCTGACTATCTAGTTGTTTATCTTTAGTAGCCTCTCTTACCGGGAAATGTCTCCTAGTGTTACCGCTGAGCCATGGTAGCTTGCTACTGCTCTGGAACACTTAGGCTGGCCGGCATGTGTCCTTCTTCGTTCCTGTGTCTGTCCCTTCGGGGAAATGTCACGCTTTGAGTACCGGAGTCCTGTTAGCCCGCTACAGCCCGGTTTACCGGAGTCCTGCTAGCCCAGTGCTACAGCCCGGACCCACTTGCTGATGACTGACACGTTTGAAGCTGGGTCATGGATGCCTGTCCCTGTAAGTCTGTGCCACTTTGGGTTTACGACTAGTCATGTCAGCCCGGGCTCTTTATCATATGGATGCTAGCGACACTATCATATACATGAGCCAAAAGGCGCAAACGGTCCCGGGAAAAGGTAAGACGACACCCGTGGGGATACCGTGCGTGAGGCCGCAAAGTGATATGAGGCGTTATCAGCTAGATCGATGTGACATCGAGTCGGGGTCCTGACATGAGGGAGCACACCGTGTCCCTTTCTTCGCAGGGGACCGTGATGATTCCTTTGCTTCCCAGCATCTTGAGGACGTTGTAGCCATGGTGGGTGACTGCCATGAATTTGGCTAGCGCTGGGTACCCGAGGATGGCATTGTACTGCAGGAGGATGTGCGCGACGTCGAAGTCGACGAGCTCGGTGTGGTAATTGTCGTGTTGACCAAAGGTGACAGGGAGATGAACTTGTCCTATCGGGGTGGTGGAGCCATCAGTCACTCCTGAGAAAGGCTTGGTGGGCTAGAGCTTATCGTATGGCACTTGAAGGCTGTCGAACGTCTCGACGGATAGGACACTAAGCCCTGTGCCGCCATTGATGAGGGTCTTGGTGACTTGGACATTGCTGATGACGGGTGAACAGAGCATTGGGAGGACTCCGGCGGTTGCCACACATTTGAGCTGGTCCGCCGAGCTAAAGGTGATTGCGTACTTGGACCATCTGAGCGGGCGCGTGGCCCCGAGCTTGGGGAGGGCTGCATTCACCTCGTGAGAGAACTGCTTGAAGATGCGCTGGGAAGCAGGGGCTTGAGGGCCACCCGAGATGCAGGCGATGGCGTGCGGCTCCTGGAAGCCCCCAGCCCATTCGTCCTGCTGGTGGCCGTTGTAACTCCTTGGTGGCGGCGGCAGCGGAGGGAGAGCAGTGTTGCCCTGAGGACGTTCCTCGCGAGGCTGGTCCCTCCAGGCGCCCTCAGGAGGCTGATCCTGCCAGCAGTCCTCGTGAGGCTGGTCGCGCCACTCCTGGCGGGGCCCACGGTCGTTCCAACGTCCTCCACCTCGTCCACCCCCTCGGCCGTAGCCCCGGTTGTTGCGCTCGGGGTGTCGACCAAAGCATCCATCTCGAATGGCCATGAGCTCTTGACAATTGTTGGTGTTATGGCTGTGCATGTTCTGGAAGGCGCAGAACATACGGCTGCCATTGGACGACTCGGGAAGATCTTGGCCATGGTTTGTGTCTAGTTCTGTCACGAGTACGACCACCCCTTTGCACTTCACGTCCTTGACCTTGCCTTCTTCTCCTCTGGATCTGCAGCAGGGAGCTCGAGGAGGGAGAGGCGCCCCTCCTCAGCTCTTGCGTACTTGGTTGCTATGTTGAACAACTCTAAAGTCGTGCACAGCTCCTCATGGATGGCGAGCTCCTCCTTCATCTTGATGTCGCGGACGCCATCGGAAAACGCTGAGATGATGGCCTCGTCCGTCACCTTGGGGATCTTGAGAAACACGTTGTTGAAGCGCTATATGTACTTCTGCAGGGTCTCTCCCGGCTGTTGCTTGATGCGGCACGGGTCACCCGTGGCCGGGGGGCGGTCGCGAGTGCCCTGGAAGTTGACGACGAAGTGTTCACGCATCTCATTCCAGGAATAGATCGAGCCCGGGGGCAGGTTTAGGAGCCATGAGCGAGCGCCGTCCTTGAGAGCCATGGGAAACTAGTTCGCCATGACCTTTTCATCGACGTTGGCCGCCTCGATGCTCATCTCGTAGAGCTGCAAGAACTCCACAGGTTCGGGGTGCCTTCGTAGCGAGGAGGCAGATCTGGCTTGAACTTTCCTGGCAAAACGATGCTACGCAGCTCAGGAGAGAAGGCGCGGCAGCCTGCCTTGGCCACCGGGGCACATTGTGGAGGCGGAGCTGGATCTTGGTGCCCCTGCGCCGCCACGGCAAGTGGTGCGTGGCCCTGCCGCGGCAAGCGGTGCTGACGTGGTGGTGCTGGGAGCGGTGGAGCGTTTTCTTGCGGACGGGAAACCTCTTGGCAGCTTCTTTCTTTGTGCGCGGGCACACGGTGCGGTGGATCACACCGCGGGACCGCACACCTTGGAGCGAGGATGTCGTCTTGACGTGGAAGAGGTGGAGGCGCTCCATGAGCCGTGCGTCTTGGCGCGAGGGCGCCATCTTGGTGCGGAGAGGGTGGAGGTGCTCCGTGAGCCACATCGCCCTTAGCTGGGGGAGGGCGAGGCAGCGAGAGGGATGGTGCAGGAGAGCCCCCCAAGGCGCTGACGAGCTCGGCGATGCAGTCCAACCAGTCCTGCGTGTCCGTCGGTGCGCGGCAAGCGTGAGACCATGAGCCGGCCAGAGTCAGCGACGTGGTGGTGGTGCGGATGTGTCGCCGCATGGAGGGGTGCAGTGAGCAAGCTTGCTGCTCGTTTGCTGCCGGGCCGGTGGTGGCGTGGCGGCGGGTGACGGAGAACGACGGGGAGGCCCGCCGATAGGGGCTGCCTGAGCGACACGGGTGGCGAGGGCGACCCAGCGTTTAGTGCGGGCCCGGCGAGCGTCGGCCATGAACTCGGTGGAGTGGCGAAGCGCGGATTGACAAAGGGGAAGGCTTCAGCGCACCCCTACCTGGCGCGCCAAATATCAGATTTTGGGTTCCGGCAAAACCCTTAAGGTTCGAACACCGGGGTGCCCACGAAGATCTCTCCCCCCTCTAGCTCGCACACACAATAATCTCACGGCCTAGCTCGACGAACCCAAAGAACACGAGACACAAGAGTTTATATTGGCTCGAGCCATCGATGTGGTGTAATACCCTACTCACTGTGGTGTGGTGGATTGCCTGTTGGGCTGAGGATGAACAGTTACAAGGGAAGAACAGCCTCCTGAGGAGAGGTGCTGTTGTGCTTGGTGAGTGTGGTGGCTCTAGTGGAATGGATCTAGTCCAAGATGAGATCCCTCCCTATGGTGGTGGCTAGTCCTATATATAGAGGCCGGGTCCTCTTCCCAAATATTAGGCGGGAAGGGATCCCACAATGCCCAATCTGAAGGGGGACAGCTAGTACAAGCTATCCTGACAAAAGATGGTCTTCGCCTGCCAAACGCTCTAGTAGTGACGCTGTCTTGGGCTCCATGGTGACCTCCATCCTGCTGTCTTGCTGGTCTTGGTCTTGTTGCACCAATATGGAAACCTTGGCCTGATGCCTCGAGACTCCTCGCATGCGCTTTCCTCTTTAACACCTAAGAGGAAACGAGTACACTATGCGCGTTGGCGCCCGCCTGGCGCTAGTCGTCATGGCTTGCGTCACACAAACCTTGCGAGGTGTCCCTTTCCTTGATCTCTCCGCCTCTTGCGATCCATCCTGGTGAGGCCGCCCCTGAGGAGATCATGCGTCGTCCGCATCATGAGGCTTGGCCCCTCGCGAGGGTCTTGTGTGTTTGCTGGTGAAGATGGGCCATACAGGGTCGCTGGTGGAGCCATGCCGCTGGCCGCAGGCAGGCAAGTCTAGGGACCCCATTCCCAGAACGCCGACAACTACCGTAGCATCCGCTCTAGGACCCTCAAGGTGGGTGACCTCGTCCTGAGACGGGTGCTCTCCAGGGAGTGGCTTCACAAGCTCTCTCCTATGTGGGAGGGCCCGTTTCGGATCGCCCGTATATCTAGGCCTGGCATCACGTGCCTGGAGACGCAAGACGGGGTCCCATTCCAGAATGCTTGGAACATCCAGCACCTCCGGAAGTTCTATCCGTAACGAGCAAACGCCATGCGTCCCTCAAGTATCTTCCCGTGACACTCTCATGTAATAATCAGTAGGGATGTACATGCCTTGGAGTCTCCTAAGTGATGCCCCTAGGCCTCACGGGGGTTTCCACCCACGTCCTAGTGGAAACCCCATGCTCCACGCTTGCAGGAAGACGAGAAGACTAGTGTAGGTGCCGGACGCGGCTGTTCTTTTGCTTGCTTTCTATAGCTGATTTGCTACTTCTTGGAATGAAATTTGAAGTTCTCGTGTCTTTATTCGAAAGGTTGGGATTTTTTTTCTCCTTGCAGCGTTCTCTCTTTCAGGTCTTGCTTTAGGTAGAGTGACAGTTGCTCGTCACTCTTCCTCGCACATCTCGCGTGTGGGGGCTGGGCACGACCTGTGTCCTTGGGCTTGCCTGTGAACATATCTTGTGAAAGCCTTGGTGTCCTAGCCTTTGGCGTCTTAATCCTCGCGCGACACTCTTGAATGAGTCAATGAGCATGCACGCCCTCCTGAGTCCGTGCCTCCGGGCATCATGACACGGCGTACTAGCGGCGACCGACCCACACTTGGGGGCTCGCGCGGGGCACGACACCTCCAAAGGTCCCCTAACCATGCAACCACCGGGTGTCTCCTGAGGCCTGAGGACCTTCGAATCCTCAACAAGGAAACCCATGGTAGGACCTCTCTGGAATGAGGGGCGCGTAGGAGGTCCAAGCTCCAGAGAAGCACAATCTCATGGCACGGGAGTCTACCGCAAGCACACTATGGTAAGTCATCCCAATCACGATCAGCAAGAACCCGTCAATTAGTAGCAACATGGATGTTAGGACGCAATATAAAAATGATAATATAACGGCGCAAGCACCATGGTTCATTACATGCCCTGACAGGGCTTTCTACGCTTTTTATGTAGAAAAGAGAGAAGCAAAAGCGGCCGCGCGAGCACCATGGCTCCAGAGACCTAACTCCAGCAACGCATGCGCTCAGTCGAAGTCCTCCTCCTGCATCACTGGGGTGCGGCGGCCAGGCGGCTCGTGGCCCTCCCCGATCCGAGCTCGGCGGCGTGGCGACTAGTCGTAGTCGCTGTCTTTCGTACTCTCCCTAGAGGAGGAGCCCTCGCTGCTGGAGGCATCGCGACCATCACCAAGGGCAAGCTCACCACCAGAGATGCTACCGCCCCTCCAGCCATCATCGTCGGAGGGGTGGACATCGTCGTCATCACTATTGCTCTTCAGGCAGCACCCCAGGCACTTGCCGTCTTCCCTGAAGACCCTGGCATAATGGGTCGCAACGCCGTCGTACCTGAAGTGGAGGCTACACCTCCCGTGCAGGTCGCATGCATGGGCGAATGACTGCCATTCGTGGTTCAGGAACACATTGCCGGTGGGGGTGACCTCAACCTCCACCCACGAGGCCCTACTGCAGCAACCATCGGCCTGCAGCCAGAGGCCGCCAGGTCCCCTAGCCGGCAGCGCGCCCACATAGAAGCGTGGGAGCTGGAACCAGACGCGTGCTGGCCTCTCTGCCCATACCACGAACTCCGAGGACGCGTCGGCCGAATGGTATCGTGGGTGCGGTGGCCGAATGGCTGCCACATGCCTCCCTCCTTGGCCATGGCCACCCTGTCCCGCGGCAGCCTCTGCCGTGAGAGGAAGCACCCCCATGACTGCCGGAGGCGATGCCAACCTTCGAGGGGATGCACCCACGACTTCGGGGATCCACCGCTGGCATCACAACATACTTGCGGGGACGGCCACATCCCCTATTCGGCGGTGGAGAGCCTGGTCCCTCCTTGGGAGCCTTCCCCTTCTCCGCGGCGTAGAACCTCCTCACTGGAGCCATGGATGCTCTGGCAAGATGGAGGGATGAAGAAGAAGAAGAAGGAGCGAGGGGCAAGAGGATGAAGATGAGCTGGGGGCTCTGTCCCTTTCCTCATTTATATTCAAAGGAAGGCTGACCGCCGGCCTCTCATGCTCCAAGCAATGGTGTCAGGACCCCGATTCCAAGTCACATCGATCTAGCCGGTAACACCTCATATCACTTTGCGGCCTCACGCACGGTATTCCCACGGGTGTCGCCTTACCCTGGCCCGGGACCGTTTGCGCCTTTTGGCTCACGTATATGATTGTGTTGCTAGCATCCATATGACAGAGAACCTGAGCCGACATGGCTAGTCGTGAACCCAAAGCGGCACTAACCCATGGGGACAGGCATACATGATTCACATCGAGCATGTCGGTCAGCAGCGTGTGAATCTGGGCTATAGCACTGGGCTAACAGGACCCTGGGAACCCGGGCTATAGCAGGCTAGGCAGGACTCCGGATGTCACCGCGTGACATTTCCCCGAAGGGACAGACACAGGAACGAAGTGAAGCACATGCCGGCCAGTCAAGTGTCCTGAGCAGTAGTGCTGGGCTAGCAGGACTCCGATGAACCCGGCTGTAGCGGACTACTATGGCTCAAGGAAGCACTAGACTACATTTCCCCATAAGAGAGACTGCCAAGGATAAACAACTAGATTGTCAGATCCCACACATAGCAATACACGTCACACGTACGCATAACATGCAAGTATGTGCTGTACAACATGGCATCACAACATAACGCAAACTCATATAGATAAAGGCTCAGAAGAGCCACATAGCATAAAATACAAACAGGGGTCACATGACCCATCATTCAGAGCATACAAGCGACGGAAGCATTACATGTCTGGGTACAGACAACTACAAAAGAAGAGGCTAAGAGGCCTGACTATCTACAAGTCCCTCCCAATGGCACAACATTGTAGCTGAGGTGCAAGCTACTCGTCGAAGTCCAAGCGGTACTACTAGTGAGACAGATGTCTCACCTGCAAAACATAAATAAAGCAAATGTGAGTACAAAAGTACTCAGCAAGACTTACATCAGATCCTATCATACATGCATTTGTATCAAGAAGGTAATGTGGGGTTTAGTTGCAGCAAGCCAGCTTTGACTCAGTGGCCATCCTGTTCTACAACAACGAGAAACCTCTTTGAGGTGAGGCAGCGCACACGAGTGCACTAATCACCACATCAATACACCACTATGGATTCATCCTCATCTTCTTACGAGAAGTCCATCCATAGCACTCACACTTGTCTTGAGCATTTTAGAGTATCCACTTTAAGTTGTCTATGTACCACGTAAGCATCCAAGAAGTCCATAATCG
This sequence comes from Triticum dicoccoides, assembly GCF_002162155.2. Lineage (NCBI taxonomy): Eukaryota > Viridiplantae > Streptophyta > Magnoliopsida > Poales > Poaceae > Triticum > Triticum dicoccoides. Next base: position 202,804,623 of record NC_041388.1, on the reverse strand, counting down.
AGGACACGGCTATTCGAATAGATCATGATAACTCTGCAGGGGTGTACTTCTTCACACACGCTCTCACCACTTATCACCATGTACACGTCATGTACCTCGGCAACCTTCAAGCGGAAGCCTGGTGAGGGTGTCGGCCACGACCTGACTAACCACACAAGACTATAGTCCAGGTTTATCGCCCATTCGGGTTCCATCTGCAAGGAGATCCGGCTGGGGTGTCGCTCACGACCCCAAACAATATGTGCAGGTTCCCAAGCCCACCTCGCCGGATGGATCTACGCTTGGTACACCGTGCCACTTGTGCCTAGTCTGTCCCAAGCCCACCTGGCTGGGTGCCACTTGGTAGACTACTAACACTACCTACAAACACCAAAAACTATTTGCGACTCCTGGACAGAGATCAAGTTGGCTAATAAGTCGAGAGGGGCACTTAAGAATTCCAATGTGTGGTAGTAGCTAGTCATTGGACAACATACACGGAACTTAGTGCTTAAGGACGGTTCCAGTGAGACAACCCACCATGTACTCCTACATGGCCTCTCACCGCTACCTTTACCAAATCGTGTTCACACGCTTAACTCTCAGCACCAGAACATATCGTACCACTCCAATTCATTCCCGATGAATCAGACCTGACACAACTCTAAGCAATAGCAGGCATGGCATGGCAAGAACACAACATGGCTCAATCAACTCCTACACATGCTACTGGGTTTTAACTATTTACTGTGGCAATGACAGGTCATCCAAAGGAATGGGTTCAACTACCGCAGCATAAAGTAGCAGTTGAATCGTTGTTTTCCTAATGCAAAAAAGAGAGCAGCAGCAAGAGAGTAGGATTGTATCGGAATGAACAAGGGGGTTTGCTTGCCTGGTAGATCAACAGAGGGGGCACTGCTCCTCAGACAGGTACTCTGGATTGGTCTCCGGGGCAGGACCTGTCGAGAAGGAACGGTGTCGGCAATCAATAGACCAACATATGCAACAATATGATGCATGAACATGGCATGTAGATGTGATGTTTTTTGAGATAATGCAGCTAGCATTCAATTGGATGAAGTCCATTTGAACCAAGAATTCAAATGCAACTCCAAGTTAAGTCTTTATAAATGCCATTTTAGTGTTTCACTTATACAGTAGGTATAAGTTGGTTTGACATGCATGAAACTATGGATAGATTGAATTTTTCTGATAATTTTTCATATATAAATTATTTCAATCTGAGCTACGGTTGACTTTCTATTAATTTTTGAAGTTTATATCATTTTCTGGAATTTCCTAATTTATTTTAATACCAGAAAATGATATATTGCGTCAGCATGACAGCAGCATTGCGTCAGCAGGTCAAAGGCGCTGACCAAGTCAAACCTGACGTGTGGGGTCCACACGTCAGTGACTCAGTTAGTTAACAGGGGGTTTATTTAGTCTAATTAGGATTAGTGGGCGCCGGGCCCACTGGTCAGTGACTAACTAGGTAACTAACCTAGGTTAATTAGTGTTAATCTAATACTAACTAAAGATATCAGGGGGTGGCCCACGCGTCAGTGACACGAGGGGGAGGGTCAACCCCGGTCTGTGGGTCAAACCCACCAGTGACTCGACGCCGGCGAGGCCCGAGACGGCGGCGCGGCTCGGAAAATGCCCACAGGGGACGGGCGAGGCTGTTCTTGGGCTCGTTGGAGAGCTCTAGCAGGCAAACTTCTAGTGGTGGTGGAGGCCGGGCCTATGGTGGCCGGAGCCAACGACGGCGAGCAAGTCCGCGGCGGCCGGAGTTCGGTCGAGCTCGGGTTCGAAGCTGCAGTGGGCGTGGCGATGCGGGCGTAGCACCTACGGCCTCTGCATGGTGCGGGGAGAGGTTTGGACTTGCCGGGGCGACCATTTGGTCACCGGAGCTGCGTCGGCGACGAGATCAGGCGGCGACGGTCACGGTCATCGGCGAGGCAGCGGCTACGGCATGCAAGCGAGCAAACGGAGAGGGGGAGGAGGAGCAGCAGCTCACAGCGGTCTCGGTGGGCTTGAAGGCAAGCTCGGGGATGCATTGGAGACGGCGGGGCGGCGATGGGGATCCACGGCGGCCGGAGATGAAGACGGCGGCGATGGAGGCGCTCCAGGGCCTCCCGATGCACGTGGCTCGACGGAGAGCTTCAGGGCGAGGTGGCGGAGCTCGCAGACACGGAGATAGGGCGAGGGGGAGGCGGTGACTGCGGCGGCGACGAGCTGCCGCGACGGCAGCGCTCGGCCGTGGGAGAAAAGCGAGGGGGAGGTGGCAGAGAAGGGGATCGACTCGGGGGGGAAAGTTGAGAGGGGGGTCGGGGGAGTACACGGCGGCTCCAAGAGCCTCTCCCACATCGGCGGAAGCAGGAGGTGGTGCAGCGCGTGCGCGTGCGCGGCGACCACGCGCCCTTCGTCCTCCTGGCAAGAGGAGGAAGATGACAGGGGAGGTGGGGATGGGCCGGGCTGGCTAGCTGGGCCAGCCAGGCCACACAGTGCTGGGCTAGCACAGGAGCTGGCCGCAGGTAAGGTCAAGGTAGGTTTTCCATTTTTGTTTTTCTTTTCTAATTTTCTAACATTTGTTTTGATTTAGTAAAAATACTAAATCATTTTATTTACTTATGCCAATTTTTGCAGGGGCTAGTGGTATTATTCCTGAGCTCCTCAACTACTGGCATAATTGTTGGACAATATTTTATATATGTAACAATATATATCCAAAGCAAATAATTACTGCATTAATTCCAAACGCCCAAGATAAATACTTATGAGCTCCTGAAAATGTTGGTTTGAATTTTACCTCTGACCAATATTTTCAAAGAGCAACATGAACATTTTCTTGGACCTTTTTGGAGCAACTTTTACTTGGGTCATTTTCAGAAATGATTTTGAGGGTTTCACAAATGCCCATTTGAAATTTAAATGGAATTTAAACATGATCCACAAAAGACTAGCTGGTCTAGGTCATACCAGAACTAGGGATATGACAACTCGCCCCCACTCGAAAAAATCTCGTCCCGAGATTCAGGAGTTGGCGGAAAAAAGTGGGGTACTCAAGTCGAAGACGATCTTCACGCTCCCAAGTAGCTTCTCTTTCGGAATGATGAGACCACTGAACCTTGAGAAACTTGATGTTATGACGTCGAGTGACACGCTCTGCTTGATCCAGAATGCGGACGGGGTACTCTCGATAAGTGAGGTTATCTTGGAGATCAAGCGTTTCGTGGTCCACTCTGCGGATGGGATCCGAGAAGCAACGCCTGAGTTGGGAGACGTGGAAGACATCATGTACTCGAGAAAGATGTGGGGGTAGTTCCAAATGGTAGGCAACCTCTCCTCGTTTAGCGAGAATGCGAAAAGGACCAATGTAACGAGGAGCCAACTTGTCCTTGATACCGAAACGATGGGTACCCTTCAAGGGAGTAACCCGAAGATAAGCCTTGTTGCCAACTTCATAAGCCACTTCCTTATGACGACGGTCATACTGGCTCTTTTGACGAGATTGGGCTGTTTTCAAATTCTCATGAATGATGCGAACTTGCTCTTCTGCCTCCTGGATTATATCCGGTCCAAAGAATTGTCTTTCACCGGTTTCTGACCAGTTCAAAGGTGTTCGACATCTTCGTCCATACAGAACATCAAAAGGAGCTTTCTTGAGGCTGGATTGGTAGCTATTGTTATAAGCAAACTCGGCGAAGGGAAGACACTTCTCCCAATCCATACCGAATGAGATAACACAAGCTCTAAGCATGTCTTCGAGAATTTGGTTGACCCTTTCCACATGACCACTTGATTGAGGGTTGAAAGCGGTACTGAAGGAAAGATGTGTGCCCATGGCAGTTTGGAAACTCTCCCAGAAATGAGAAGTGAAAAGACTACCACGGTCTGAATTGATCTCTAGTGGGACACCATGGAGTGAAACTATTCGAGAAATATATAAGTCAGCGAGCTGACTAGCAGGGATACTCTCTCGAACAGGTAGGAAGTGAGCCACTTTCAAAAGACGATCAATGACTACGAAGATAGCATTATTCCCTTTCTTGGTCCTGGGAAACCCGGTGATGAAGTCCATACCAACTTTATCCCATTTCCATTCAGGAATAGCTAAAGGCTGAAGGGTGCCAGCAGGCCTTTGATGCTATGCCTTAACGCGACGACAAACGTCATAGTTAGAAATGAACTAAGCAATTTCTCTCTTCATCCTAGTCCACCAGAACCTCTGGCATAGGTCCTGATACATCTTAGTGCTACCGGGATGAATTGTGAGAGGAGATTCATGAGCCTCCTTAAGAATCAGTTGTCGCAGATGTTGATTCTTCGGAACCACCAAGCGATTCTCAAAGAAAACAACACATTGATCATCCATAGAGAAACATCCACCAACTCCCTTCTTAATGTTTCTCTTGATGCGGATAACACCCCTATCAAACCTCTGATCTGTAATGATCTGATCCTCAAGGGTAGGTTTCGCCACCAAGGTAGAAAGGAATCCTCGAGGAGCAATGTGAAGGTTAAGCTTACATAATTCCTCATGGAGAAGTGGCTGGCCCTGTTGCAACATGAGATTGTTGCAATAGGACTTACGACTTAGCGCATCAGCCATGAAATTCCCCTTGCCTGGGGTGTAGGTAATTCCTAAGTCATAATCTGAGATCAACTCCAACCAACGTCTTTGCCTAAGGTTCAAATCTGGTTGGGTGAAGATATACTTGAGACTCTGGTGGTCGGTGTATATCTCGCAATGTTTATCGAGAAGGTAATGTCGCCAGGTCTTAAGTGCATAGACTACGGCTGCAAGCTCTAGATCATGTGTAGGATAATTCTCCTCATGTGGATGCAACTGTCGAGATGCATAGGAAATCACATGGCGATCTTGCATAAGGATTCAACCTAGTCCCTATCATCAGGCGTCGCAGTAGATAACAAAGTCTTTAGTGAAATCCGGTGGCACAAGTACGGGAGCAGAAGCCAGGCGTCTTTTTAGTTCCTGAAAACTGTACTCACACTGTGGGGACCACTCAAACTTTTTATCTTTCTTGAGAAGTTCCGTGAGAGGTTTGGCCACTTTGGAGAAGTTCTCAATGAATCGGCGACAATAACTGGCTTGGCCAATGAAACTCCTAACTTGCTTAACCGTTTCAGGTGGAGTCCAATCAAGAACGGCTTGAACTCTTTCAGGATTGACAGCAATGCCCTTACCAGAGATTACGTGGCCCAGATAGGTCACTTCTGGCAACCAAAATTCGCACTTGGAGAACTTGGCATAAAGGCGGTGCTCTCTGAGTTTTTCTAACACAAGTCTAAGATGTTTGGCATGCTCTTCCTCGTTCTTCGAGTAAATAAGGATATCATCGAGGTAAACCACGACGAACTTATCTAAGTACTCCATGAAGATCGAGTTCATCAAGCGGGAGAATGTAGCTGGAGCATTGGTTAGACCGAAGGACATGACGGTGTACTCGTACTGGCCATAACGAGTGACGAAAGCCATCTTAGGAATGTCCCCATTTCTGATCTTGATTTGGTGATAGCCTAACCTCAAATCCATCTGGGAAAAGACTGAGGATCCAGCGAGCTGATCATACAGATCCTTGATCCTGGGGAGCGGATACTTGTTCTTTATCATGACCAAATTAACGGGGCGATAATCTACAACCATCCGGTCCGTACCATCCTTCTTCTTGACAAAGAGGATGGGGCAAGCCCAAGGAGAAGACTAGGACGGATGAAACCCTTTTGCAAGGACTCATCAAGTTGTTTCTTGAGCTCGGCTAGCTCTAAGGGTGCCATCTTGTAAGGTCTCCTAGAAATTGGGGCGGTTCCGGGGATGAGATCTATAACAAACTCTACATATCTGTCAGGTGGAATACCTGGCAGTTCCTCTGGAAAGACATCCGGAAAGTCGCGGACTACCGGGATATCTTCAAGGTCAGGAAGAGGGCTGGCATTTAGAGAATATAGTTGACGCTTTGCAATTTTGGTGGAGACAGTGACTATCTTGCCAGAGGGGTGTGTGAGCTGAACAGACCTGGTGTAACAATCAATCTTGGCATAATGAGCTTTCATCCAGTCCATACCCAAGATGATGTTAATATCTGAAGACTTAAGGGATATCAAGGAAGCTAGGAATACAAGTCTGTCAACATGTATTTCATTGCCATAACTTATCCTAGAAGTTTGCCACTTGGATCCAGGAGTTTGAATGAGTAGTGGGGAGGGCATATCACAAAATGACATGTCGTGCAAGCGGGCATAACTTTCGGAAATGAAGGAGTGAGATGCTCCAGTATCGAATAGAACCGAAGCTGGGTGATAGTTGACAAGAAGTGTACCAAGAATGACATCTGGATCATCATGAGCGTCTTTAGCTGAGACGTGATGCACACGTCCAAGTTCAGTGGGAGCTGACTTGGCACTGATCATCTGGTGTGAAGGCTTACTACCACGGCCAACAGACTTCTCGAGCTGGGGTGGAGCAACACGGGTCTGAGTGCAAATACGGGCAATGTGGCCTGGCTCTCCGCACTTGTAACAAATCTTGGAGGTATCACATGGACTCGCATTGACAAGTGGTCTACCAATAGGCATGGGTGTAGCTTGTAACTGAACTGGGTGAGGCGCCACATAAGATGGCCTCGGTGAATAACCGGGTGGAAGAGCAGAGTTCGGAACCCAAATCCAGCGCTTCTGCGAAGTAGAACCGGAAGAAGAACCCAAATCACGGGTGTGCTTACGAGACTCCTCGTAAGTGAGTTGAGCTGTCTCTGCATTAATGGCCTTGTTCACAAGAGCGTGGAATGTATCACAGTGCTGCAGGTGGAGATCACGATGCAATTTGGGGTTGAGACCCTTTCGGAACCTAGCCTGCTTCTTGGCGTCTGTGGACACCTCTTTTGTAGCATAGCGAGCAAGGTTCTCAAATTCCCTACTGTAAGCATCAACAACCATCTTACTCTGGGTGAAACTACATAACACTTCTCTCTTGCGGTCAATGAGAGCCCGAGGAATGTGATGCTCGCGAAGGGCCTCAGTGAAATCTCTCTAGGTGGTTATCTGGCCAGCTGGAAGCATAGCCTCATAGTTCTGCCACCAAAGAATAGCAGGACCTTCCAGGTGATATGTAGCATAGGTGACCTTGTCACTTTCAGCTACGTTCGCAGAAGCGCAACTTGTGAGTGATACTACGAAGCCAGTCATCTGCATCGAGTGGTTCGATGGAATGATGGAATGTAGGTGGTTTCAGACCAATGAAATCATAGATGGTCGCTAACTCTTTGCACTGGGGTGCGGTGTTCTCCTCGATACGTGCTAACAAACGGTTGGTCTCACGCTTGTTCATCTCAACTTCTAACATGAACTTTGCCAACGAAGACTGATCGGGAGGAACCTCATCCCTACCATCTCCGTGGTTCCGGCTACGAGCAATAGAACTTCGATTAACCGGCAACATCCTGAAGAACGAAACCAAGGAAAACAAGGATGGATTTAGCGTCATCATAAGGGTGTAGAATATAGTACAAGGAAAAATACTATCTCTTGAACTCCTAGGACAATTCTGGCAGCATAACAGTAGTAAAATGCTCAAAATGAGACATCCTGCAAATGATGGGGTAGCACGATACTCATCATCATCACTTAAGGTTCTCAGATATTACTAAGCAGACTACACCGGAAGTACTCAAACTGGGATATGACTCAGATCAACCAATCCTAAGAGACTACGGAGAAGTAACACGTGATCCTGATAGACGGGAGAGGAAGCCTAGTTCCTTAACCCCGTAGGAGAGATAGGATGACTCAGATCAGAAGGGCATGAGGTATAAGGAGTAAAAAGAGCCTTACATTCCCTTCGACAATCAATTCCCTTATATAACTAAAGAATTTCTAGACTCAACTTTGACCAGGTTGGCTTGGAAATCCTGCAGGTAGTCAGGTTTTGATACCAAAGCTGTCAGGACCCAGATTCCAAGTCACATCGATCTAGCCGGTAACACCTCAGATCACTTTGCGGCCTCACGCACGGTATTCCCACGGGTGTCGCCTTACCCTGGTCCGGGACCGTTTGCGCCTTTTGGCTCACGTATATGATTGTGTCGCTAGCATGCATATGACAGAGAACCCGAGCCGACATGGCTAGTCGTGAACCCAAAGCGGCACCAACCCATGGGGACATGCATACATGATTCACATCAAGCATGTCGGTCAGCAGCGTGTGAATCCGAGCTGTAGCACTGGGTTAACAGGACTCCGGGAACCCGGGCTGTAGCAGGCTAGGCAGGACTCCGGATGTCACCGTGTGACATTTCCCCGAAGGGACAGACATAGGAATGAAGTGAAGCACATGCCGGCCAGTCAAGTGTCCTGAGCAGTAGTGCTGGGCTAGCAGGACTCCGGTGAACCGGGCTGTAGCGGACTACTATGGCTCAAGGAAGCACTAGACTACATTTCCCCATAAGAGAGACTACCAAGGATAAACAACTAGATTGTCGGATCCCACACATAGCAATACACGTCACACGTACACATAACATGCAAGTATGTTATGTACAACATGGCATCACAACATAACACAAACTCATATAGACAAAGGCTCAGAAGAGCCACATAGCATAAAATACAAACAGGGGTCGCATGACCCATCATTCAGAGCATACAAGCAACAGAAGCATTACATGTCTGGGTACAGACAACTACAAAAGAAGAGGCTAAGAGGCCTGACTATCTACAAGTCCCTCCCAAGGGCACAAGATCGTAGCTGAGGTGCAAGCTACTCGTCGAAGTCCAAGCGGTACTACTAGTGAGACAGATGTCTCACCTGCAAAACATAAGTAAAGCAAACGTGAGTACAAAGGTACTCAGCAAGACTTACATCAGATCCTATCATACATGCATTTGTATCAAGAAGGTAATGTGGGGTTTAGTTGCAGCAAGCCAGCTTTGACTCAGTGGCTATCCTGTTCTACGACAAAGAGAAACTTCTTTGAGGTGATTAGTGCACACGAGTCCACTAATCACCACATCAATACACCACTATGGATTCATCCTTGTCTTCTTACGAGAAGGCCATCCAAAGCACTCACACTTGTCTTGAGCATTTTACAGTATCCACTTTAAGTTGTCTATGTACCACGTAAGCATCCAAGAAGTCCATAACCGAGGACACGGCTATTCGAATAGATCATGATAACCCTGCAGGGGTGTACTTCTTCACACACGCTCTCACCACTTATCACCATGTACACATCATGTACCTCGACAACCTTCAAGCGGAAGCCTGGCGAGGGTGTCGGCCACGACCTGACTAACCACACAAGACTCTAGTCCAGGTTTATCGCCTATTCGGGTTACATCCGCAAGGAGATCCGACCGGGGTGTCGCTCACGGCCCCAAACGATATGTGTAGGGTTCCCAAGACCACCTCGCCGGATGGATCTACGCTTGGTACACCGTGCCACTTGTGCCTAGTCTGTCCCAAGCCCACCTGGCCGGGTGCCACTTGGTAGACTACTAACACTACCTACAAACACCAGAAACTATTTGCGACTCTTGGACAGAGATCAAGTTGGCTAATAAGTCGAGAGGGGCACTTAAGCATTCCAATGTGTGGTAGTAGCTAGTCATTGGACAACATACACGGAACTCAGTGCTTAAGGACGGTTCTAGTGAGACAACCCACCATGTACTCCTACATGGCCTCTCACCGCTACCTTTACCAAATCGTGTTCACACGGTTAACTCTCAGCACCAGAACATATCGTACCACTCCAATTCATTCCCGATGAATCAGACCTGACACAACTCTAAGCAATAGCAGGCATGGCATGTCAAGAACACAACATGGCTCAATCAACTCCTACACATGCTAGTGGGTTTTAACTATTTACTGTGGCAATGATAGGTCATGCAAAGGAATGGGTTCAACTACCGCAGCATAAAATAGCAGTTGAATCGTTGTTGTCCTAATGCAATAAAAGAGAGCAGGAGCGAGAGAGTAGGATTGTATCGGAATGAACAAGGGGGTTTGCTTTCCTGGTAGATCAACAGAGGGGGCACTGCTCCTCAGATAGGTACTCTGGATCGGTCTCCGGAGCAGGACCTATCGAGAAGGAACGGTGTCGGCAATCAATACACGAACATATGCAACAATATGATGCATGAACATGGCATGTAGATGTGATGTTGTTTGAGCTAATGCAGCTAGCATTCAATTGGATGAAGTCCATTTGAACCAAGAATTCAAATGCAACTCCAAGTTAAGTCTTTATAAATGCCATTTTGGTGTTTCACTTATATAGTAGGTATAAGTTGGTTTGACATGCATGAAACTGGTACAGATAAATAGATTGAATTTTTCTGATAATTTTCCATATATAAATTATTTCAATCTGAGCTACGGTTGAATATCTATGAATTTTTGAAGTATATATCATTTTTTGGAATTTCCTAATTTATTTTAATACCAGAAAATGATATATTGCGTCAGCATGACAGCAGCATTGCGTCAGCAGGTCAAAGGCGTTGACCAAGTCAAACCTGACGTGTGGGGTCCACACGTCAGTGACTCAGTTAGTTAATAGGGGGTTTATTTAGTCTAATTAGGATTAGTGGGCGCCGGGCCCACTGGTCAGTGACTAACTAGGTAACTAACCTATCTTAATTAGTGTTATTCTAATACTAACTAAATATGTCAGGGGGGTGGCCCATGCGTCACTGAGACGAGGGGGAGGGTCAACCCCGGTCAGCGGGTCAAACCCGCCGCCGACTCGACGCCGGCGAGGCTCGAGACGGCGGCGCGACTCCGAAAACGCCCATAGGGCACGAGCGAGGCTGTTCTTGGGCTCGTTGGAGAGCTCTTGCAGGCGCGCGTCTAGTGGTGGTGGAGGCCGGGCCTATGGTGGCCGGAGCCAACGAAGGCGAGCAAGTCCACGACGGCCGGAGTTCGATCGAGCTCGGGTTCGAAGCTGCAGTGGGCGTGGCGATGCGGGCGTAGCACCTACGGCCTCTGTGTGGTGCGGGGAGAGGTTTGGACTTGCCGGGGCGACCATTTGGTCACCGAAGCTGCATCGGCGACGAGCTCAGGCGGCGACGGTCACGTTCATCGGCGAGGCATCGGCTATGGCATGCAAGCGAGCAAACGGAGAGGGGGAGGAGGAGCAGCAGCTCACAGCGGTCTCGGTGGGCTTGACGGCGAGCTCGGGAATGCACTGGAGACGGCGGGGCGGCGATGGGGATCCACGGCGGCCGGAGATGAAGACGGCGGCGATGGAGGCGCTCCAGGGCCTCCCGAGGCGCGTGGCTCGACGGAGAGCTTCAGGGCGAGGTGGCGGAGCTCGCAGACACGGAGATAGGGCGAGGGGGAGGCGGTGGCTGCGGCGGCGACGAGTTGCGGCAACGACAACGCTCGGCCGTGGGAGAAAAGCGAGGGGGAG
>NC_041388.1:202784358-202792554 GCF_002162155.2 Triticum dicoccoides | reverse complement strand
GGGAGTACGTGGCGGCTCCAGGAGCCTCTCCCGCGTCGGCGAAAGCAGGAGGTGGCGCAGCGCGTGCGCGCGCGCGGTGACCACGCGCCCTTCGTCCTCCTGGCAAGAGGAGGAAGACGACACGGGAGGTGGGGATGGGCCGGGCTGGCTAGCTGGGCCGGCCAGGCCACACAGTGCTGGGCTAGCACAGGAGCTGGCCGCAGGTAAGGTCCAGGTAGGTTTTCCATTTTTGTTTTTCTTTTCTATTTTTCTGACATTTGTTTTGATTTAGTAAAAATACTAAATCATTTTATTTACTTATGCCAATTTTTGCAGGGGCTAGTGGTATTATTCCTGAGCTCCTCAACTACTGGCATAATTTTTGGACCATATTTTATATATGTAACAATATATATCCAAAGCAAATAATTACTGCATTAATTCCAAATTCCCAAGATAAATACTAATGAGATCATGAAAATGTTGGTTTGAATTTTACCTCTGACCAATAGTTTCAAAGAGCAACATGAACATTTTCTTGGACCTTTTTGGAGCAACTTTTACTTGGGTCATTTTCAGAAATGATTCTGAGGGTTTCACAAATCCCCATTTGAAATTTAAATGGAATTTAAACATGATGCACAAAAGACTAGCTGGTCTAGGTCATCCCAGAACTAGGGATGTGACAAATGGTGGACACTCTGCATGCACCAGGCAATTGTAAAGTCGGGCAGTTGCCGAGGTGGCACGGGGAAGTGGAGACGCCCATGTCCCTTCAAGTGCCACGCATCAGCCTGGTCCGTAGGCGATTTGGGCCCCCGGTGGCTATTGTCGGTGTTCTGGGAACCAGCGTACCTGGACTTGCCTGCCTGCGGCCCATGGCGTGGCTCCATCAATGGCCTGGTACGACCCTTCTATGAGACCACCAAGACAAGACCCTCACGAGGGGCCAATCCTCGCGAGGTGGCCGATGCCAAGACCTCCGGAGGGAGCAGCCACCCTATGTGACATCCCAAAATTCTAAATTTTGGAATGTTATAATAAATAGATAGATAGATTGATTGTTTGATTGTTGTGTGATTGATTGAGTGAAATTCGAAAAAAATTTGAAAGTTAAATGAGAGGGAATAAAAGGACTTTCGCAAAGTTTCACCTTTTGCATTTCGATCTCCATGAATTCAAATTCTTTTCAAATACAAAACCCTTGAGAGAAGATGACGTGACTTCTTCCATTTAAATAAATGAAAAGGGTTTTGAAAAGATCTGAATTTCATTTGGAAATATTTTTAATTCAGAAACTTCAAGCAACTCAATGATTTTCATGAGAGAAGATAAAATGATTTCTTCAAATTATATGAAATATGAGTTGGGAGTTTAAAAGGATCCAAATTTAAAATCCTTTTGAAATTATTTTCAATTTGGAGTTATTTGGGTTTTATTCAAATTATTTTTCTCCAAAAATAAAATATACGGAAAATAGGGTAACATGATTCCCTACGTTAAAAAATTGGAGAGAAATAAATTTGAAATTAATTTTGGTATTTTTATAATGATTTTTATTGGATTTTATTAGACCAATAGCACTCTTTGAATTATCTGAATTTGTGTGAATTTTATTTAATTCTAGGAAAATGTTCAACTTGTAGAAAATCTTTTTCTGAAAATTCCGATATATAATATGCCTTTATAAAGTTTTATTTTTATTTTCGCTTTTCATTTTATCACTTACTGTTTTAAAAAAACAAATAAAAAAAACTGCGCGCGCGCCTGAAACTAACTGTCGCCCACGCGTAGCATAGTGGCAGCAGGCGCCTCATTTTTTTTCCTAAGTGGGCCAGGCCCAGCCAGCCTTTTCTTTCCAGATTTTCTTTTCTTTTTTCCTTTGAAAAAATAAAATAAAAAAATAAACTGCCGCCAGTGTACGCGCGCGGCCGGGCCAAACTTTAAGCCCATGCGACCTTTTTCAAATTTCATCTGTGTACGTATAGATTTAGTCCCACATTGCCTAGCCTTTGACCCCTAAGCCTCTTTTCCATCAATAAATATAGACCCATAGAGCCTCCAAAAATCATCCGATTCGGGTTAAATCAATATTTTGGTTTGACTAGATTCTTTAAAGAAAAATATTTTTTTCCTCTCCGGCGCGACTTCTGGAAATTGTCTCTTCTCTCCGAAGTTGTCTTTTCTCTGGCTTATAAAGATATCTTTCCTTGTTCTTTTTTATAATTCCGTAGTTTGTTATTTCTAGACTAATACGATAGAATAATTAGATTACCAGTTAGTCTATGTATTTATACATTAGACTTTAGTCGTAGCTATTTTTTTTTTCCATAAAACAACTTGGCCCTGATTTTTTAAATAGCCATAACTTTTTACTCGTTCATCCAAATTAGATGAAACCAACGCCCACTTATTCGTTAGGATCTCCTCTATCCAGTAATCCAACTCAAACATGTTTTTAAAATTTTAAAATTTGAATTAGATCAGATTTGAATTTGAACTTCATTTGATCATAACTTGAGTTTCATAACTCCGATTTAGTTGATTCTTTTTGCAAATCGAAGCTCTTGACCTAAACTTTTTGATAAGGTCAAATTCATCTAAATTTGGTAATGTTAGAAATTGTTTTATGTTGCAAGAGTTATTTGTTTGGTTTTGATGTTTTCCGAATTGTTTTCTTCGTTCTTTTCGATCTTTTGAGTGATTTCTTATGTGTGGTTCCAATTGCTTGCTTACGATAGATTGACTGGAGTGTGACGAGTAGATCTATCAAGAGTTATGAGTGCGAATCATATTCATCAACAGTACAGGCAAGTTCACACTTTGATCATATCCCCTTCATACCCAGTTTTTATGCATTAGTTCCAATCCTCAAACGTTGCATGGTTAGGATGTGATTAACATGTGGGTTGAGAAGTAGTTGATGAGGTAGAACCTATTGCCCTGTTACATTCAAACCCTTGGGAGTTACTTCTACGTGTTGCTTATATTGCTATGCTATGCTCGTAGACGTGGTTTGGGTGAGTGAAATCCATGACAGATGTGAGATTGTTAATTAATGGTTCATCTTAAGGTGGCAACTTTAATACACATCTAGGTGGATTGCTAGGGGCACCCTGGGATATATCAGTGGACTTTCCCGGACACCTGGGGAAATACCCGTGTTGTGCTAGGAGATCCCGGGGATATACCGTGTGATCATCCTACGGTCCGCCACCCAGGCTCAAAGGGATCATAAGATTATTCATGCTAGAAACTTCCGTGGGCAGCCACAAGATATTATGGGCTCTAGCATAGTTGAGTAGGTTACATGAAGCTCTTGAAGAGGTGGATCAGCAGGTAGAGGGTTGTAGGTTTGGTATGGTCTGCCCGAAGTAGAGAGTTAATGTTTCTGAAAGACTGTGTCTCGGTCATCCATTTCTCAAACACCATGTAGTGCGAGAAATCCAACGGAGGCGATCGAGTCTTGTGGGGAAAAGTGCGCAAACCTCTGCAGAGTGTACAAACTAATCATGATTAGCCGTGTCCCCGGTTATGGACAATCTTGAGTATCTGGTTCTTGGATTATCGTATTGATCTCATCACATTACTTCAATAATTTGTTGGGTTAATGATTATTATGTTGGGATTGAGTTGGAGGAACCTTCTTAATATTTTTTAACCAACTTTGTAGTTAAATAAAATATATTCCTTTGCAGTAGGGAAAAATTGGCTTTTCGCAAAAACATTATAACCAAAGAGCTTTTCCACCAGCCAAATATGTATGTAGTGATAGCCATTATTCATCATTATCTTCTGGTGTGAATTTGCCAATACATACAATGTACTGACCCTTCGTGGCTGCAACGTGTCATGTTGCAGGAATCTTACGACGAGTAAGTTATACGTTAGGGTTACGATTTCTTCACTCAACTTTGCCGTTGGTGTTGATGGGAATCCACAACCTTGTTGTTACTTCCGCTATTTGGATTGAGCTAATAGTATTTACGTTACTTTATACATGTGATTTACCTCTGTTATATATCCTCGAGTACTGTGCGTGTCAGCATACCGATCCAGGGATGACACTTAAGCACAGAGACTTGACCGTCTGAGGTCGGGTCGCTACACCCTAGGAGACCTCCTGGGGAGCGGAGATATCTATGTGGGTGCCCAACCTCATGAGGTTGCGGTGAGGCAAGCCATGACGACCAAGGCCAGGCGGGCCCCAGCAGGCACAAAAGAAGCAGTTTCCTCTTTGGTGCTAAGGAGACAAGCGCGGGCGTGGGTTCCTGAGGAATCTGGCAAAGGTTTATATTCCCGTGCAACAAGACCAAGACCGCCAGGATGGTAGGACGGATGTCATCGCCGAGCCCACCGCGGTATCATGACTAGAAGCTTGCAAGAGAAGACCACCTTTTGTCATGATAAGATGTACTACTTGTCCCCTTTCAAATTAGTAGTTGTGGGATCCCTTCCCGCCTACGTTTTGGGGGAAGAGGACCGAGGCCACTACAAGTATAGGCTAGCCACCACCGTAGAAGGGGTTGACTCATTTTCCCCTCACCAGAGCAGACCTCGCGAGGTTGTTCATCCCTTGTACTAGTTCATCCTCAGCCCCTCATGAGGTAAATACACCACAAAGCATGAGTAGGGTTTTACACGGCAAGGTGGCCCGAACCTTGGTAAACTGCCGTGTACATCTTCCTTGTTCATCGAGCTAGGCTGCGGGGTGATGAGTTGGTTGGATGGACAGGTTGAGTTCTTTGCACATGCCCCAGAGTTCGATCCTTTCTTGGGTCTACAGATCCCTGAATCCAACACACGACAAATAAGAAGGTGGTGCAACGCCTAGTGTACTTCGTCAGCTACCTGTTGCAGGCGGCTAGGTCGAGGTACTCTGGCATGCAAAAGTTGATTTTTGGCATCATCATGGCCTCGAGGGAAACTGTGCCATTACTTCCAAGCCCACGAGATCATGGTAGTCACCCGCTTCCCCTTGCAACGCATACTGAGGAACCCCGAGGCTTGGAAGAATAGTGGAATGGGCTTTGGAGTTATCCAGCTTTGGTTTGAAGTTTGAGAGCACGTCAACTATTCAGAGCAGAGCACTAGTGGAGTTTATTAGGGAGTGGACGCATACCCCTAAGGAAGAAGTGCCGAGACAGTTACCCCGGCAAGGAAGCGCCCCAAGAATGGATCATGTACTTTGATGGTGCCTTCTCCCTGCAAAGAGGAGCTGGCATGCTTCTCGTTGCTCCCACTGGGGAGCACCTCAAGTACGTGGTTCATATGCCTTTCCCCCAGGAGAAGGCTACCAACAATACTAGAGAGTATGAAGGACTCCATGCTGGGCTCCGGATCGCAGCAGAACTGGGAATCAAGAAGTTGATCATCCGTGGAGATTCGCAACTTGTGGTGAGGCAAGTAAACAAGGATTATCAAATCCCATTGATGAAGGAATAAGTCAAGGAAGTAAGAAAGTTGGAGGAGCACTTTGATCGATTACAAACAGAGCACATACCACGTGAGGAAAATAACATGGCTAATCATATGTCAAAGTACGTTGCGCAAAAACTCCTTGTGGAACTACGGACTTTTGTTCTCCATCTGACTCAACCCTCCGTATCCCCGACAACAATGGCCAGGAACAGGAGGAAACTAGGCTCCAACAAGCCTCTCCGGGCAGAGCTTCCCGACGCCCCCGGCAATAGGCTTGGCGGGAACAACTCCCCTTTGATCGGCGAGCTGCACCCTCCCGCCGAATTACCAGTCTTTGCAGTTGAGGCATGCGCTCCCGTGAATGAGGAGGTGCCGCTGGTCCTTGTTGTCGAGCCTCAGGCTCCAACTTGGGCGCGACACATAATCCATTTCCTCCAAACAGGAGAACTTCCCGAAGAGCAAGAAGAAGCTGAAAGAGTAGCCCAGAGGGCCAGTATGTATCATGTCGTTGACGCCACGCCATACAGAAGAAGTCCCATCGGTGTGAAATTGAAATGCATTTGCTAGGAAGAAGGAATGGAACTGTTGGCAGAGATACACAAGGGTGTGTGTGGCTCCCACATTGGATCAAGGGCCTTGGTTGGAAAAGCTTTCCAACAAGGTTTCTACTGGCCCACAGCACTCCGAGATGCAATTGAGCTAGTCACCAAGTGTGAAGCCTGCCAGTTCCACTCCAAGAATATCCACCAACCTTGTCAAGCTCTCCAAACGATCCATTTATCATGGCCATTTTCGGTCTGGGGGCTCGACATCTTGGGCCCCTTCCCCCATGCTACCGGGGGCTTTGAATTCTTGTATGTTGCAATCGACAAGTTAACAAAGTGGCCGGAAGTGGAGCCCGTGTCGCGGGATGTCCGCGGACAGCTATGGGACCGGGTGGCCCCTTGTTTGTTCGGCAAGGGGGACGCCGCGTTGCACAAAGAGCAGACTGGCGTACAACCGCGCGGCAAAGAGCACGGAAGAAATTTACCTAGGTTCGGGCCGCCGTGAGGCATACGACCCTACTCCTGCTTTGGTGGATTGATGGTGGAATGAATGTGGTTATGTGTAGTACTCTTTGCACGACAAGGTTTGCCTCAGGGCCGCAGTGACTACGGGCGTATGGTGGCTTGGGTGTGTCAACTTTCCAACCTTCTAACCCCTCCTACGAGTCCCATGGGCCTCCTTTTATAGATTAAAGGGTCACCACATTTGCAAAGTGGTCATTATGCACTGATATGATAGCAAACAGTGCTATCATACCTAACTCTGTGGGCTGATAGGGTGCATTAAATGCGCCGTTGAGTGTCACATCACTGGTCGCCCATCAAGGCCTACAGGGCTATCTTGCAAGCTCCGCTTCTCTTCTCATGACACATCCCAGGACGGGTGTCACCTGTATGTTTCTTTTGTAGTAAATGGCTGCCATGTGGCGAACGACTGCCACTTAATCATCTTGTGGCTTAACACCGCACTGATTGACGATGTGAGTCGTGCTTGAGTGGTTGGTGGGGTATTTCTGTGTTCGCAAGCCCCAGCATGCTCTGCTAGGGAGCCTTGGTTGCTTATTTCTGGCAGTGGCCTTGCCTCTTGCCGGCCTCACCAGCCCGGCAAAGGAGGCCCTTCTTTTGCCGATATTTTGCGGCTCGATCTTGGTCCCTCTGAGCTGCATGTTGGTTCTTCAAATCTCTTGGTTCTTCAGCCTCTGACTGAAGCTGGTGCTTCAATCTTGATCTTGTGCCTGTGCGCAGTTGTGTTGGGGAACATAGTTATTTTAAAAAAAATCCTACGCACAAGCAAGATCATGGTGATGCATAGCAACGAGAGGGGAGAGTATGTCTATGTACCCTCGTAGACAGAAAGCGGAAGCGTTTATCAACGTTGTTGATGTAGGCGTACACCTTCACCATCCGTCCTAATCAAGTACCGAACATATGACACCTCCATGTTTAGCTCGATGACGTCCTCACCTTCTTGATACAGGAAGACGAGCGAAGTAGTAGATGCGTTCCGACAGCACAACGGCGTGGTGACGGAGTTGGTGAAGAACAATCTCCGCAGGGCTTCACCTAAGCACTACGAAAACTATGACGGAGGATAAACTAGAGGGGACGGGGTTGACAGCACACGGCTTGGTGTTTCTTGATGTGTCTTGGGTGCAAGCCCTACCCCTCTATTTATATGTTGAGCCTTGGGGTCGAAACTTGGAGTAAAAGCCTCCACAAAGTCGGTTTCACCCGAAAGGCAAGAGTCCTTCGCGGACTCCAGGGCCAGACGCCAGGGTTCACGGCATCTGGACCCAGACGACAGGGACCCTGGCGTCTGGCCCCTGTGTTGGGGAACGTAGTAATTTCAAAATTTTCCTACGCACAGGCAAGATCATGGTGATGCATAGCAACGAGAGGGGAGAGTGTGATCTACATACCCTTGTAGATCGACAACGGAAGCGTTAGCACAACATGGTGCTGATGTAGTCGTACGTCTTCACGGCCCGACCGATCAAGCACCGAAACTACGACACCTCCGAGTTCTAGCACACGTTCAGCTCGATGACGATCCCCGGACTCCGATCCAGCAAAGTGTCGGGGAAGAGTTCCGTCAGCACGACGGCGTGGTGACGATCTTGATGTTCTACCGTTGTAGGGCTTCGCCTAAGCACCGCTACAATATTATCGAGGACTATGGTGGAAGGTGGCACCGCACACGGCTAAGAATATGATCACGTGGATCAACTTGTGTGTCTAGGGGTGCTCCCTG
>NC_041388.1:202758541-202783997 GCF_002162155.2 Triticum dicoccoides | reverse complement strand
AGGGTGCGCCAAGAGGAGTCCTACTCCCTCCGGGAGTAGGATTCCCCCCTTTCCTAGTTGGAATAGGATTCGGGAGGGGGGAAAGAGGAGAGAGAGAAGGAAGGGGGGCGCCGGCCCCCTCTCCTTGTCCTATTCGGACTAGGGGGGAGGGGCGCACGGCCCAGCCCTGGCCACCTCTCCTCTCTTCAACTAAGGCCCACTAAGGCCCATATACCTCCCGGGGGGTTCCGGTTACCTCCTCGTACTCCGGTAAAATCCCGATTTCACCCGGAACACTTCCGATATCCAAATATAGGCTTCCAATATATCAATCTTTATGTCTTGATCATTTCGAGACTCCTCGTCATGTCCGTGATCACATCCGGGACTCCGAACAAACTTCGGTACATCAAAATGCATAAACTCATAATATAACTGCCATCAAAACCTTAAGAGTGCGGACCCTACGGGTTCGAGAACAATGTAGACATGACCGAGACATGTCTCCGGTCAATAACCAATAGCGGAACCTGGATGCTCATATTGGCTCCTACATATTCTACGAAGATCTTTTATCGGTCAGACCGCATAACAACATACGTTGTTCCCTTTGTCATCGGTATGTCACTTGCCCGAGATTCGATCGTCGGTATCTCAATACCTAGTTCAATCTCGTTACCGGCAAGTCTCTTTACTCGTTCCGTAATGCATCATCTCACAACTAACTCATTAGTTGCAATTCTTGCAAGGCTTATGTGATGTGCATTACCGAGAGGGCCTAGAGATACCTCTCCGACAATCGGAGTGACAAATCCTAATCTCGAAATACGCCAACCCAACATGTACCTTTGGAGACACCTATAGAGCACCTTTATAATCACCCAGTTACGTTGTGACGTATGGTAGCACACAAAGTGTTCCTCCGGCAAATGGGAGTTGCATAATCTCATAGTCATAGGAACATGTATAAGTCATGAAGAAAGCAATAGCAACATACTAAACGATCGGGTGCTAAGCTAATGGAATGGGTCATGTCAATCAGATCATTCACCTAATGATGTGATCCCATTAATTAAATAACAACTCTTTGTCCATGGTTAGGAAACATAACCATCTTTGATTAACGAGCTAGTCTAGTAGAGGCATACTAGTGACACTCTGTTTGTCTATGTATTCACACATGTATTATGTTTCTGGTTAATACAATTCTAGCATGAATAATAAACATTTATCATGATATAAGGAAATAAATAATAACTTTATTATTGCCTCTAGGGCATATTTCCTTCAGTCTCCCACTTGCACTAGAGTCAATAATCTAGATTACACAGTAATGATTCTAACACCCATGGAGCCTTGGTGCTCATCATGTTTTGCTCGTGGAAGAGGCTTAGTCAACGGGTCTGCTACATTCAGATCCGTATGTATCTTGAAAATCTCTATGTCTCCCACCTGGACTAGCCCCAGATGGAATTGAAGTGTCTCTTGATGTGCTTGGTTCTCTTGTGAAATCTGGATTCCTTTGCCAAGGCAATTGCACCAGTATTGTCACAAAAGATTTTCATTGGACCCGATGCACTAGGTATGACACCTAGATCGGATATGAACTCCTTCATCCAGATTCCTTCATTCGCTGCTTCCGAAGCAGCTATGTATTCCACTTCACACGTAGATCCCGCCACGACGCTTTGTTTAGAACTGCACCAACTGACAGCTCCACCGTTTAATGTAAATACATATCCGGTTTGCGATTTAGAATCGTCCGGATCAGTGTCAAAGCTCGCATCAACGTAACCACTTATGATTAGCTCTTTGTCCCCTCCATAAACGAGAAACAACCCTTAGTCCTTTTCAGGTATTTCAGGATGTTCTTGACCGCTGTCCAGTGATCCACTCCTGGATTACTTTGGTACCTCCTTGCTAGACTTATAGCAAGGCACACATCAGGTCTAGTACACAGCATTGCACACATGATAGAGCTTATGGCTAAAGCATAGGGAACATCTTTCATTTTCTCTCTATCTTCTACAGTGGTCGGGCATTGAGTCTGACTCAACTTCACACCTTGTAATGCATGCAAGAACCCTTTCTTTGCTTGATCCATTTTGAGCTTCTTCAAAACTTTGTCAAGGTATGTGCTTTGTGAAAGTCAAATTAAGCGTCTTGATCTATCTCTATAGATCTTAATGCCTAATATGTAAGCAGCTTCACCGAGGTCTTTCATTGAAAAACTTTTATCCAAGTATCACTTTATGCTATGCAGAAATTCTATATCATTTCCAATTAGTAATATGTCATCCACATATAATATTAGAAATGCTACAGAGCTCCCTCTCACTTTCTTGTAAATACAGGCTTCTCCAAAAGTCTATATAAAACCAAATGCTTTGATCACACTATCAAAGCGTTTATTCCAACTCCGAGAAGCTTGCACCAGTCCATAAATGGATCGCTGGAGCTTGCACACTTTGTTAGCTCCCTTTGGATTGATAAAACCTTCTGGTTGCATCATATACAACTCTTCTTCCAGAAATCCATTCAGGAATGCAGTTTTGACATCCATCTGCCAAATTTCATAATCATAAAATGCGGCAATTGCTAACATGATTCGGACGGACTTAAGCATCGCTACGGGTGAGAAGGTCTCATCGTAGTCAATCCCTTGAACTTGCCGAAAACTTTTTGCGATAAGTCGAGCTTTGTAGACAGTAATATTACCGTCAGCGTCAGTCTTCTTCTTGAAGATCCATTTATTCTCAATTGCTTGCCGATCATTGGGCAAGTCAACCAAAGTCCATACTTTGTTCTCATACATGGATCCCATCTCAGATTTCATGGCTTCAAGCCATTTTGCGGAATCAGGGCTCACCATCGCTTCTTCATAGTTCGTAGGTTCATCATGATCTAGTAGCATGACTTCCAGAACAGGGTTACCGTACCACTCTGGTGCGGATCTCACTCTGGTTGATCTACGAGGTTCAGTAGTATCTTGTTCTGAAGTTTCATGATCATCATCATTAGCTTCCTCACTAATTGGTGTAGTTGTCACAGAAACAGGTTTCTGTGATGTACTACTTTCCAATAAGGGAGTAGGTACAGTTACCTCATCAAGTTCTACTTTCCTCCCAATCACTTCTTTCAAGAAAAACTCCTTCTCCAGAAAGTTTCCGAATTTAGCAACAAAAGTCTTGCCTTCGGATCTGTGATAGAAGGTGCATCCAATAGTTTCCTTTGGATATCCTATGAAGACACATTTTCCGATTTGGGTTCGATCTTATCAGGTTGAAGCTTTTTCACAAAAGCATCGCAGCCCCAAACTTTTAGAAACGACAACTTTGGTTTCTTGCCAAACCACAGTTCATAAGGCGTCGTCTCAACGGATTTTGATGGTGCCCTATTTAACGTGAATGCGGCCGTCTCTAGAGCGTATCCCCAAAATGATAGCGGTAAATAAGTAAGAGACATCATAGATCGTACCATATCTAGTAAACTACGATTACAACGTTTGGACACACCATTACGCTGTGGTGTTCCGGGTGGCGTGAGTTGCGAAACTATTCCACATTGTTTCAAATGTACACCAAACTCGTAACTCAAATATTCTCCTCCTTGATCAGATCATACGAATTTTATTTTCTTGTTACGATGATTTTCAAATTCACTCTGAAATTCTTTGAACTTTTCAAACGTTTC
This sequence comes from Triticum dicoccoides, assembly GCF_002162155.2. Taxonomy (NCBI): domain Eukaryota; kingdom Viridiplantae; phylum Streptophyta; class Magnoliopsida; order Poales; family Poaceae; genus Triticum; species Triticum dicoccoides. The sequence continues at coordinate 202,780,325 of NC_041388.1, read as the reverse complement.
AGACTTGTGTTTCATTAAGTAGATATACCCATATCTGCTTTAGTCATCTGTGAAGGTGAGAAAATAACGATATCTGCCACGAGCCTCAACATTCATCGGACCACATACATCTGTATGTATGATTTCTAACAAATCTGTTGCTCTCTCCATAGTACCGGAGAACGGTGTTTTTGTCATCTTACCCATAAGGCACGGTTCGCAAGTACCAAGTGATTCATAATCAAGTGGTTCCAAAAGCAAATCAGTATGGAGTTTCTTCATGCACTTTATACCGATATGACCTAAACGGCAGTGCCACAAATAAGTTGCACTATCATTATCAACTCTGCATCTTTTGGTTTCAACACTATGAATATGTGTGTCACTACTATCAAGATTTAATAAGAATAGACCACTCTTTAAGGGTGCATGACCATAAAAGATATTACTCATGTAAATAGAACAACCATTATTCTCTGATTTAAATGAATAACCGTCTCGCATCAAACAAGATCCAGATATAATGTTCATGCTTAACGCTGGCACCAAATAACAATTATTTAGGTCTAATATTAATCCCGAAGGTAGATGTAGAGGTAGCGTGCCGACTGCAATCACATCGACTTTGGAACCATTTCCCACGCGCATCGTCACCTCATCCTTAGCCAATCTTCGCTTAATCCGTAGTCCCTATTTCGAGTTGCAAATATTAGCAACAGAACCAGTATCAAATACCCAGGTGCTACTGCGAGCATTAGTAAGGTACACATCAATAACATGTATATCACATATACCTTTGTTCACCTTGCCATCCTTCTTATCCGCCAAATACTTGAGGCAGTTCCGCTTCCAGTGACCAGTCTGCTTGTAGTAGAAGCACTTAGTTTCAGGCTTAGGTCCAGGTTTAGGTTTCTTCTCTTGAGTAGCAACTTGCTTGCTGTTCTTTTTGAAGTTCCCCTTCTTCTTCCCTTTGCCCTTTTTCTTGAAACTAGTGGTCTTGTTGACCATCAACACTTGATGCTCCTTTTTGATTTCTACCTCCGCAGCTTTCAGCATTGCGAAGAGCTTGGGGATAGTCTTATTCATCCCTTGCATATTATAGTTCATCACGAAGATCTTGTAGCTTGGTGGCAGTGATTGGAGAATTCTGTCAATGACGCAATCATCTGGAAGATTAACTCCCAATTGAATCAAGTGATCATTATACCCAGACATTTTGAGTATGTGCTCACTGACAGAACTGTTCTCCTCCATCTTGCAGCTATAGAACTTATTGGAGACTTCATATCTCTTAATCCGGGCATTTGCTTGAAATATTAACTTCAACTCCTGGAACATCTCATATGCTCCATGACGTTCAAAACGTCGTTGAAGTCCCGATTCTAAGCCGTAAAGCATGGCACACTAAACTATCGAGTAGTCATCAGCTTTGCTCTGCCAGATGTTCATAACATCTGGTGTTGCTCCAGCAGCAGGCCTGGCACCCAGCGGTGCTTCCAGGACGTAATTCTTCTGTGCAGCAATGAGGATAATCCTCAAGTTACGGACCCAGTCCGTGTAATTGCTACCATCATCTTTCAACTTTGCTTTCTCAAGGAACGCATTAAAATTCAACGGAACAACAGCACGGGCCATCTATCTACAATCAAACATGAATAAGCAAGATACTATCAGGTACTAAGTTCATGATAAATTTAGGTTCAATTAATCATATTACTTAAAGAACTCCCACTTAGATAGACATCCCTCTAGTCCTCTAAGTGATTACGTGATCCAAATCAACTAAACCATGTCCAATCATCACGTGAGATGGAGTAGTTTCATTGGTGAACATCGCTATGTTGATCATATCTACTATATGATTCACGCTCGACCTTTCGGTCTCCGTGTTCCGAGGCCATATCTGTATATGCTTGGCTCGTCAAGTATAACCTGAGTATTCCGCGTGTGCAATTGTTTTGCACCCGTTGTATTTGAACGTAGAGCCTATCACACCCGATCATCACGTGGTGTCTCAGCACGAAGAACTTTCGCAACGATGCATACTCAGGGAGAACACTTCTTGATAATTAGTGAGAGATCATCTTATAATGCTACCGTCAATCAAAGTAAGATAAGATGGATAAAAGATAAACATCACATGCAATCAATATAAGTGATATGATATGGCCATCATCATCTTGTGCTTGTGATCTCCATCTTCGAAGCACCGTCGTGATCACCATCGTCACTGGCGCGACACCTTGATCTCCATCGTAGCATCGTTGTCGTCTCGCCAATCTTATGCTTCCACGACTATCGCTACCGCTTAGTGATAAAGTAAAGCATTACAGCGCGATTGCATTGCATACAATAAAGCGACAACCATATGGCTCCTGCTAGTTGCCGATAACTCGGTTACAAAACATGATCATCTCATACAATAAATTTTAGCATCATGTCTTGACCATATCACATCACAACATGCCCTGCAAAAACAAGTTAGACGTCCTCTACTTTGTTGTTGCATGTTTTACGTGGCTGCTACGGGCTTAAGTAAGAACCAATCTTACCTACGCATCAAAACCACAATGATAGTTTGTCAAGTTGGTGCTGTTTTAACCTTCGCAAGGACCGGGCGTAGCCACACTCAGTTCAACTAAAGTTGGAGAAACTGTCACCCGCTAGCCACCTTTGTGCAAAGCACGTCGGGAGAACCGGTGTCGCGTAAGCGTATGCGTAATGTCGGTCCGGGCCGCTTTGTCCAACAATACCGCCGAACCAAAGTATGACATGCTGGTAAGCAGTATGACTTATATCGCCCACCACTCACTTGTGTTCTACTCGTGCATATAACATCAACATATAAAACCTAGGCTTGGATGCCACTGTTGGGGAACGTAGTAATTTCAAAAGTTTCCTATGCACACGCAAGATCATGGTGATGCACAACAATGAGAGGGGAGAGTGTGATCCATGTACCCTTGTAGATCGACAACAGAAGCGTTAGCACAACATGGTTGATGTAGTCGTACGTCTTCACGGCCCGACCGATCAAGCACCGAAACTACGGCACCTCCGAGTTCTAGCACACGTTCAGCTTGATGACGATCCCCGGACTCCGATCCAGCAAAGTGTCGGGGAAGAGTTTCGTCAGCACGACGGCGTGGTGACGATCTTGATGTTCTACCGTCGTAGGGCTTCGCCTAAGCACCGCTACAATATTATCGAGGACTATGGTGGAAGGTGGCACAACACATGGATAAGAATATGATCACGTGGATCAACTTGTGTGTCTAGGGGTGCTCCCTGCCTCCGTATATAAAGGATCAAAGGGGGGGGGTGCGGCCGGCCAGGGGAGGGCGTGCCAGGAGGAGTCCTACTCCCTCCAGGAGTAGGATTCCCCCCTTTACTAGTTGGAATAGGATTCGGGAGGGGGGAAAGAGGAGAAAGAGAAGGAAGGGGGGCGCCGGCCCCCTCTCCTTGTCCTATTCGGACTAGGGGCGAGGGGCGCATGGCCCAGCCCTGGCCACCTCTCCTCTCTTCCACAAAGGCCCACTAAGGTCCATATACCTCCCGGGGGGTTCCGGTAACCTCCGGGTACTCCGGTAAAATCCTGATTTCACCCGGAACACTTCCGATATCCAAATATAGGCTTCCAATATATCAATCTTTATGCCTCGACCATTTCGAGACTCCTCATCATGTCCGTGATCACATCCGGACTCCGAACAAACTTCGGTACATCAAAATGCATAAACTCAAAATATAACTATCATCAAAACCTTAAGCGTGCGGACCCTACGGGTTCGAGAACAATGTAGACATGACTGAGACATGTCTCCGGTCAATAACCAATAGCGGAACCTGGATGCTCATATTGGCTCCTACATATTCTACGAAGATCTTTTATCGGTCAGACCGCATAACAACATACGTTGTTCCCTTTGTCATCGGTATGTTACTTGCCCGAGATTCGATCGTCGGTACCTCAATACCTAGTTCAATCTCGTTACCGGCAAGTCTCTTTACTCGTTCCGTAATGCATCATCTCACAACTAACTCATTAGTTGCAATGCTTGCAAGGCTTATGTGATGTGCATTACCGAGAGGGCCCAGAGATACCTCTCCGACAATCGGAGTGACAAATCCTAATCACGAAATACGCCAACCCAACATGTACCTTTGGAGACACCTGTAGAGCACCTTTATAATCACCCAGTTACGTTGTGACGTTTGGTAGCACACAAAGTGTTCCTCCGGCAAACGGGAGTCGCATAATCTCATAGTCATAGGAACATGTATAAGTCATGAAGAAAGCAATAACAACATACTAAACGATCGGGTGCTAAGCTAATGGAATGGGTCATGTCAATCAGATCATTCACCTAATGATGTGATCCCGTTAATTAAATAACAACTCTTTGTCCATGGTTAGGAAACATAACCATCTTTAATTAACGAGCTAGTCTAGTAGAGGCATACTAGTGACACTCTGTTTGTCTATGTATTCACACATGTATTATGTTTCCGGTTAATACAATTCTAGCATGAATAATAAACATTTATCATGATATAAGGAAATAAATAATAACTTTATTATTGCCTTTAGGGCATATTTCCTTCACCCTGGACTCCGTAAAAGTTCCTTTTGCACTTTCCAAAAACCTTGTGGGCTTTCCCCTTTGGCCCAAATAAAGTCTTCTCGTACCCAAACATTTATGGAAACATCCGGAACCCCTTCCGGTGAATTCTGGAACCCTTCCGGAGACCAAACACTATTATCCCATATATCAAACATTATCTTCGGACCATTCCGGAGTTCCTCGCCATGTCCGTGATCTTATCCGAAACTCCGAACAACATTCGGTTACCAACATACATAACTTATAAATACTATATCGTCAACGAACGTTAAGCGTGCAGACCCTACGGGTTCGAGAACTATGTAGACATGACCGAGACACTTCTATGGTCAATGACCAATAGCGGAACATGGATGCCCATATTGGCTCCTACATATTCTACGAAGATCTTTATCGGTCGAACTGCATAACAACATACGTTTTTCCCTTTGTCATCGGTATGTTACTTGCCCGAGATACGATCATCGGTGTCTCAATACCTAGTTCAATCTCGTTACCGGCAACTCTCTTTACTCATTCTGTAATATAGCATCCCGCAACTAACTCATTAGTTACAATTCTTGCAAGGCTTATAGTGATGTGCATTACCGAGTGGGCCCATAGATATCTCTCCGACAATTGGAGTGACAAATCCTAATCCCGAAATATACCAACTCAACAAGTACCTTTGGAGACACCTATAGAGCACCTTTATAATCACCCAGTTACGTTGTGACGTTTGGTAGCACAGAAAGTGTTCCTCCAGTAAACGGGGGTTGCGTAATCTCATAGTCATAGATACATGTATAATTCATGAAGAAAGCAATAGCAACATACTAAACGATCAAATGCTAAGCTAACGGAATGGGTCAAGTCAATCACATCATTCTCCTAGTAAAGTGATCCCATTAATCAAATGACAACTCATGTCCATGGTTAGGAAACATGAACATCTTTGATAAATGATCTATTCAAGTAGAGGCATACTAGTGACACTCTGTTTGTCTATGTATTCACACATGTATCATGTTTCCGGTTAATACAATTCTAGCATGAAAAATAAACAATTATCATGATATAAGGAAAGAAATAATAACTTTGTTATTGCCTCTAGGGCATATTTCCTTCAGTCTCCCACTTGCACTAGAGTCAATAATCTAGACTACAGAGTAATGATTCTAACACCCATGGAGCCTTGGTGCTCATCATGTTTTGCTCGTGGAAGAGGCTTAGTCAACGGGTCAGCAACATTCAGCTCCGTACGTATATTGCAAATATCTATGTATCCCGCCTGGACTTGATCCCGGATGGAGTTGAAGCGTCTCTTGATGTGCTTGGTTCTCTTGCGAAATTTGGATTGATTTGCCAAGGCAATTGCACCAGTATTGTCATAAAAGATTTTCATTGGATCAGATATGAACTCCTTCATCCAGACTCCTTCATTTGCTGCTTCCGAAGCAGCAATGTACTCCGCTTCACATGTATATCCCGCCATGACGCTTCCGAAACACGTATCCGGTTCGCGATTTAGAATCGTCCGGATCAGTGTCAAATCTTGCATCAACATAACCATTTATGATGAGCTCTTTGTCACCTCCATAAATGAGAAACATATCCTTAGTCCTTTTTAGGTATTTCAGGATGTTCTTGACCACTGTCCAGTGATCCACTCCTGCATTACTTTGGTACCTCCCTGCTAAACTAATAGCAAGGCACACACGAGGTCTGGTACACAACATTTCATACATGATAGAGCCTATGGCTGAAGCATAGGGAACATCTTTCATTTTATCTCTATCTTCTGAAGTGGTCAGGCATTGAGTCTTACTCAACTTCACACCTTGTAACATAGGCAAGAACCCTTTCTTTGCCTGATCAATTTTGAACTTCTTCAAAACTTTGTCAAGGTATTTGCTTTTTGAAAGTCCAATTAAGCGTCTTGATCTATCTCTATAGATCTTGATGCCTAATATGTAAGCAGCTTCACCGAGGTATTTCATTGAAAAACTCTTATTCAAGTATCCTTTTATGCTATCCAGAAATTCTATATCATTTCCAATCAACAATATGTCATCCACATATAATATTAGAAATGCTACAGAGCTCCCACTCACTTTCTTGTAAATACAGGCTTCTCCAAAAGTCTGTATAAAACCATATGCTTTGATTACACTATCAAAACATTTATTCCAACTCCGAGAGGCTTGCACCAGTCCATAAAATGATCACTGGAGCTTGCACACCTTGTTAGCACCTTTTGGATCGATAAAACCTTCAGGTTGCATCATATACAACTCTTCTTCTTGAAATCCATTCAGGAATGCAGTCTTTACATCCATTTGCCAAATTTCATAATCATAAAATGAGGCAATGGCTAACATGATTCGGACGGACTTAAGCATCGCTACTGGTGAGAAGGTCTCATCGTAGTCAACTCCTTGAACTTGTCGAAAACCTTTCGCGACAAGTCGAGCTTTGTAGACAGTGACATTACCATCGGCGTCTGTCTTGTTCTTGAAGATCCATTTATTTTCGATGTCCTACCGATCATCAGGCAAGTTAACCAAAGTCCACAGTTTGTTCTCATACATGGATCCCATCTCGGATTTCATGGCCTCAAGCCATTTTGCGGAATCTGGGCTCATCATCGCTTCCTCATAGTTCGTAGGTTCATCATGGTCAAGTAACATGACCTCCAGAACAGGATTACCGTACCACTCTGGTGCGGATCTTGCTCTGGTTGACCTACGAGGTTCGGTAATAACTTGATCTGAAGTTTCATGATCATCATCATTAGCTTCCTCACTAATTGGTGTAGGTGTCACAGGAACCGGTTTCTGTGATGAACTACTTTCCAATAAGGGAGCCGGTACAGTTACCTCATCAAGTTGTACTTTCCTGCCACTCACTTCTTTCGAGAGAAACTCCTTCTCTAGAATGAATCCATTCTTAGCAACGAATGTCTTGCCTTCGGATCTGTGATAGAAGGTATACCCAACAATTTGCTTTGGGTATCCTATGAAGACACATATCTCTGATTTGGGTTCGAGCTTATCAGGTTGAAGCTTCTTCACATAAGCATCGCAGCCCCAAACTTTAAGAAACGTCAACTTTGGTTTCTTGCCAAACCATAGTTCATAAGGTGTCGTCTCAATGGATTTTGATGGTGCCCTATTTAATGTGAATGCAACCGTCTCTAAAGCATAACCCCAAAACGATAGCGGTAAATCAGTAAGAGACATCATAGATTGCACCATATCTAGTAAAGTACGATTACGATGTTCGAACACACCATTACGCTGTGGTGTTCCGGGTGGCGTGAGTTGCGAAACTATTCGACATTGTTTCAAATGTAGACCAAACTCATAACTCAAATATTCTCCTCCACGACCAGATCGTAGAAACTTTATTTTCTTGTTACGATGATTTTCCACTTCACTCTAAAAATTCTTTGAACTTTTCAAATGTTTCAGACTTATGTTTCATTAATTAGATATACCCATATCTACTCAAATCATTTGTGAAGGTGAGAAAATAACGATACCCGCCACGAGCCTCAATATTCATCGGACCACATACATCAGTATGTATGATTTCCAACAAATCTATTGCTCGCTCCATAGTTCCGGAGAACGACATTTTAGTCATCTTGCTCATAAGGCATGGTTTGCAAGTACCAAGTGATTCCAAAAGTCCATTAGTATGGAGTTTCTTCATGCGCTTTATACCAATATGACCCAAACGGCAGTGCCACAAATAAGTTGCACTATTGTCGGTGTCAAAACCGGCAGATCTCGGGTAGGGGGTCCCGAACTGTGCGTCTAGGCCGGATGGTAACAGGAGGCAAGGGACACGAAGTTTTACCCAGGTTCGGGCCCTCTCGATGGAGGTAAAACCCTACGTCCTGCTTGATTAATATTGATGATATGGGTAGTACAAGAGTAGATCTACCATGAGATCGGAGAGGCTAAACCCTAGAAGCTAGCCTATGGTATGATTGTTGTTGTGTATGTTGTCCTACGGACTAAAACCCTCTGGTTTATATAGACACCGGATAGGGTTAGGGTTACATAGAGTCGGTTACAATGGTAGGAGATCTACATATCCGTATCGCCAAGCTTACCTTCCACGCCAAGGAAAGTCCCTTCCGGACACGGGACGAAGTCTTCAATCTTGTATCTTCATAGTCCAGGAGTCCGGCTGAAGGTATAGTCCGGCCATCCGAACACCCCCTAATCCAGGACTCCCTCAGTAGCCCCTGAACCAGGATTCAATGACGACGAGTCTGGCGCACAGATTGTCTTCGGCATTGCAAGGCGGGTTCCTCCTACAAGTACTTCATAGAAGATTTTGAACACAAAGATAGTGTCCGGCTCTGCAAAATAAGTTTCCACATATTGCCATAGAGAGAATAATATTTACACAAATCTAATCTGCTGATGTATTCCGTAGTGTGACATCACACCACGACCAAGCCTTTATTCGAATTGTTTTACTGTCCCACCTCAGTGTGTTATGCGAGGCGGTTTCCTTGGCACGTCTCGTTCAAGCAGAGATCGTGTCCCCTTATTCTAGGATTCTCATCAATACGGGCATGGGTAACCCAACCGTGCCATTGATTATAGCGCTTGGGAGATAAGCGAGTTTTACCAGGCTGGTGGGGACGCATAGTTGTGTCCACCCATATAAGGGGATAAGGATCCACCTTTTCACCTACGCCTTCTTCCTCCTTTGCCTATCCATTTTCGCGCACTCGAGCTCCAGCGCCCAAGTCCGCACTCCCCATCTCAACCTTCTCCAACTATGTCTGGAGCGGGAGGCAAGTGGATGGCCTCCTCCGTTACGGAGGGGCACATCAAAAGACTAAGGAAGGCCGGATACTTGTCTAACGACATTACACACCGGCTTCCCGAAGAGGGGCAGCTCATCCCCACCCCTAGGCCCCATGAGAGGGTGGTGTTCCTCCTCCATTTCCTCCGCGGATTGGGTTTCCCTCCCCACCCATTTGTCTGGGGGCTCATGTTCTACTACAGCCTGGATTTCTATGATCCGGCCCCGAATTTTGTCCTCAACATCTCGGCGTTTATCATCGTGTGCGAGGCTTTCCTCCACATCCGCCCCCATTTCGGCCTATGGCTCCAGACTTTCAATGTCAAGCCGAAGGTGGTGCGCGGCAACCAGGCGGAGTGCGGAGGCGCCATGGTGGGCAAGATGCCCAGCGTCTTATGGCTCAAGGGCTCCTTTGTGGAGACCCTGAAGGGGTGGCAATCGGGGTGGTTTTGCATCACCGAGCCACGCGACCCTAAGTGGGTCGCAGCCCCCGAGTTCCGGTCCGGACCCCCAACGCGGCTCACGTCCTGGAAAGAGATGGGCCTGTCGTGGGGTAAAAAAGGAGAGCTGACCGGACTCCAAACATGCGTCCAAACCCTGGTGGACAAGAAGCTCAAACTTGTCAACGTAGTCCAGGTTATGCTCATCCGCCTGATCCTCCCGTGTCAACAACGGGCTTTCAACATGTGGGAGTTCGACCCGGTGCGGCATCAAACTCTGAGCAGGCTCTTCGACACGACGTACGAAGATGCCTGGAAGGTGCTTTTCAACGGCGCCGAGGCCCCCGCATCCGCTACCGAGGATCACAGATTCAGTACATAGCGTCACGCTAATGCGATAAGCTGTTTTTTCCTTTTACATGGTATCAGTTTTTCATAGTTTGACTCCATGCGGGATCTAAGCTCCCTCACCTTTGACAGGATTGGCAGGAGACGTCCGGACAGATCAACTGTCCGGCTCCTTTGCCCGAAGGCCCAGCGGACGCTCGCTTGGTGAAGCTGCTGGTTCCGGCACCCTATGTGGTGCCGGAGAAGAAGGCCGTGAAAAAGGCCACGGGGACTGGAAAGAGTGCCCGGCGCCAGGAGGTGTCGGACCCATCATTCGACGGTTCCGAGGCGCATTCCTCCCGTGAAGACGAGGAGGAAGAAGAAGAGACCTCTCCCCCTCCAGTGGGAGGAGAGAAGAAAAGGAAGGCTGCCCTCTCTGGGGAGGCCGGAGGGTCCAAGAAGGGGAAAACCCTTCCTCCGGACTATTCCACCGATGCCGACGACGGTGGAGAGGAGTGGCTGCCCAGGGCCAAGCCCCTTGCAAAATCGTAAGTATCCAGATACCAGAGTAATTCATAGTATGTGTTTATTACACAGCTTTCCCTTATGTCGAATATGTTTATGCAGCCCACCCAAAGATTGGCTTGACGCGTCGTCTAGCGGCTCACTGGACTCGTCGGATGTGAACTCGCTTCCAATGGCTTCCTCCCCCCTCCCTACAGACAACACCGAAGTGTTGTCCCAACATGTTCCAATCCGAGAGGAGGTGGTCCTGGAGGCGCCGCGAGGCGACCTCCCGGACTCCAGGAGTAAAGGGGATGAAACCCCCCAGGTCTCCAAGTCCGGCTCTAGGCCGAACACCACTCCGGAACCTTCAAAGGTTCCAGAGACCGGCGGGGGACCTCCTTCCAAGAGGAGCAAGCCCACCGTGCCGGTGACCCCCGTCCAACCGGAGGCGCCGGACAATCTGTTGGAGGCGCTCCAAGGCGCCTCCATCGACGAGGAGCACAGCACCATTATGAGTGCGGTGGTCCAGAAGGTTCAGTCCGCCAAGAGCGGACTGACTGAAGCTTGTACTAGCCTTTTAACAGGCTTTGAGGTAAGTAAAGAATGTGTAAATAATATTACCACATAGACAGTAGCCCCTGATGCTCTGTTTGGCGTTCGGGAAGAAAAGCCGAATAGAGGATCAAATAAAATTTGCAGGAGTCTAACAAAAAGGAGTCAATATGCGTATGCAGGCTTCTCTGCTTGAGTCCGCCGCACTGACTGCAGAAGTGGACACGCTGAAGCAGAACCTCGAGCGGTCCGAGCAAGAGCTCGGGCGTGCCAAGAAGCAGCTCGAGGACAATGAAGGTAAGAAATACCTTGTTTAAATATATATAAAAAGGTGTAATTGCAAAAAATGACAGGATTATCGTGGCTATTATAGGGGCCACGTCAGAGGTGGCGACCCTTAAGCAAGCGCTGGTCGAGGGCGAGAAGAGGGCGGCCACGGAGCGCACCGAGCGGGAGAAGTACGAGGCCGAAGTTGGCAAGGTACGGCAAGATCTCCAGGCTCTCATGGAAAAACATGAGAGTTTGGAGCTTGACTCAAAGACGTGAGCGTCCGAGCTCGCGGTGGCTATTGAAAATGCTAAGTATGCCAAGGCCGAATCCCAGAAGACCCTCCAGGAGTTGGATGAGGTGAAGAAGGTAGCGGCGGGTAAGGCATTCTTTATGCAAAGCAAACACATAAACGTGAGTTACTTGTTACTTACCCGAATCCGGAGCTCTCCAGGAGCGTTCGCAGATCTTCCCCGGAGTGTGTCTGATGCCGCCGCATTCTATCGAGCCGAGGAGGGCAGCTCGATAGAGAAGGTGTTCTGGTCTCAGTATGCTGAGGCCGGACACCCCGTGCCCCTGAGCGACCAGCTGAAGCAACTGGTCGAGCTCCACAAGGCGGCCGAACAGGCCATGAGGGGCCTCATAGTTCGGCTGTGTCCTGGAGAGGCTCTGCCTGGGAGCTATTTCGGGCTGGTGCGGCGGCTGGTGGAGGCCTGTCCAAGGCTCGAAATCATCAAGCGCTCTGTCTGCATTGGAGGTGCCCGTAGGACCCTTGCCCGTGCTAAGGTGCACTAGGGCAAGCTGGATGCTGAGAAGCTTGTGAAGGACGGGCCACCGCCGGGGAAAGAGCATCGCAAGCCCGAGAATTATTATAAGGATGTTCTGAAGGGTGCCTGCCTTGTGGCGGATGAATGTTCTAGGGATGTAATTTTTGAGTAAGACTCACTCGTTTTGTCCTGTGCGCTGAAAACTTGTTCATATGCGCTAAGCAATGCTGTTTGAATTTAAAATATTACCTTCTGTGCGGCTGTTTATCAATTCAGAGAGATGGCAAGTCGTCGGCTTCTGCCCCGTGCCGCTAGTGCTGGGGTGTTCGGGGATAAACCTGAGCGCTCTTTTTCCCATGTTTGGGTCCTTCGAGGGAGGCGCTTAGCCCAACGAACAAGGCAATCGGACTATAATGCGTGAACACTCTCACTTAGCCATAGAATTCTATAATTTTAAATTTCGGAGAAGCCCCTGGTATTCGGAAGACCGAGTTCGGGGCGCTATCAACACCTTGGCCGGACGGAGCCGACTCCTCGCCCTGAGCGGCATAAGTCTTTAAGGACTCGAAAAAACCTCTCTAACAGCGACCAGCTCTCGCTTCATCATGACAGTCAGTTTTAGCTTTCTCCACTGAGGTGCTCGACCCAGCTCAACTGGGGCACAATCGTAGTGGTTCTCCTAGTTCTACCTTAGCCGATATAGCGGAACGTAAGGCACCAAAACGTAGGAGCCGGGCAAACCCAACTATTGACCCAAGACATGATTCGGGGCTGATGCATATAATGCTATAAGTTCGGGGTGCCACACTTGTTAAAGTGTTCGGACTTCTCACACAATGTTGAGGGGTACTGAAGCCCCTGGCGTATTTTGGCCGTACCAAAGTGTACTGGTGCAACATGTCGTTAAGGAACATATAAAAAAAGAGTAATGCAAAAATGGACCAAAGTTATGCATTGTTTATTAAAGAGGGCTGCGATCAAAGCAAAACGATACAAATAATGTGATAAGCAAAAGGTTGGACTATTTAACATGTCCGTTCCAGGGGCAAGCTACGGAATAATATGCGAAACAGGTATACTGCTCGTGATAGAGACCACCTGGGAGTTCCGTAATGAGGCGTGGCTTGTCTGCTTCTCTAGTTCTTGCATCGTTTGTGCGGCAATTGAACTGCCGAACAGGCCTTCCGAAGAATGGATTCCTGAAAGTAAGAGAAAATTAAAAAATCGGCAGCCCCTGGTGTGGTTTAAGCCATGTTTCGGGCGTGCCGTGATGGTTCCCCTCCCCATGTACCCATGGTATTTCTAGAGCGTAGTTATGTATGCGAAGTACTGACATCGCCGTTCTGCGAGGGCTGGGGTTGGGGCCGCATTGCTACGCCTGCTCGGGTCGTGCCAGGCGGTCTTGTTGTAGGTTACTACGGGCACGCTTGACGGTGTCCGGTCGTTTAATGGCCGGACTGGAGAACTGCCTGGAGAGGCTGCTTTGTACTTCTGCTGCAAGGGCCGCCGTGTGCTCCTCCGTTCGGAGGGAGCGTTTGGTGTTTCCACTGACCGTAATTACTCCTCGAGGGCCTGGCATTTTGAACTTAAGGTATGCGTAGTGCGGTACCGCATTGAACTTGGCAAATGCGGTTCGCCCGAGCAGTGCGTGATAGCCACTGCGGAATGGGACTATGTCAAAGATTAACTCCTCTGCTTCGGAAATTATCCGGAGATCCGAAGACCACTTCATGTGTGACTGAGCCTGTACAGTTGGCCTCTACACCTGCTATTACGCCTTTAAAGGTCATTTTGGTGGGCTTAATCCTCGAGGGATCTATGCCAATTTTCCGCACTGTATCCTGGTAAAGCAGGTTCAGGCTGCCGCCGCCGTCCATAAGGACTCTAGTGAGATGAAATCCGTCAATAATTGGGTCTAGAACCAATGCGGCGAATCCTCCATGACGGATGCTAGTAGGGTGGTCCCTTTGATCGAAGGTGATCAGGCAGGAGGACCATGGGTTGAACTTTGGGGCGACTGGCTCTACCGCGTATACGTCCCTTAACGCGCGCTTCCGCTCCCTCTTGGGGACGTGGGATGCGTATATCATGTTCACCGTCCACACTTGTGGGGGAAAACCATTCTGTACACTGTTGTTCGGCGGCCGAGGCTCTTCATCGTCATTGCTACGCAGCCCCTTGTCTTCGTTTTCTGCATTTAACTTGCCTGCCTGCTTGAACACCCAACAATCCCTGTTGGTGGGATTGGCTGGCTTTTCGGGGGTGCCATGTATCTGGCACAAGCGGTCGAGTATTCGGTCCAAACTGGACGGGCCCCTAGGATTCCTTTTGAATGGCTTTTTCCGCTGACCGGATTTAGATCCTCTGAATTCGGCATTTACTGCCGTATCCTCAGTATTGTCGTCGTTAATGCGGCGCTTCTGCTTGTTGCGACGCGACCTGCCACTACTGTCCCTGGTATCCAAATTACCAGGGTTCTTGGTCATATTGTTGCTACGAGCAAGCCAGCTGTCTTCTCCCACGCAAAAGCGGGTCATGAGTGTCGTGAGTGCTGCCATAGACTTCGGCTTTTCCTGTCCAAGGTGCCGGGCAAGCCACTCATCATGGATATTTTGCTTGAAGGCTGCTAGGGCCTCAACATCCGGACAGCCGACTATTTGATTTTTCTTTGTTAGGAACCGTGTCCAGAATTGCCTGGCCGATTCCTCTGGTTGCTGAATTACGTGACTTAGGTCATCGGAGTCTGGGGGTCGCACATAAGTGCCCTGGAAATTGTCGAGGAATGCGGCTTCCAGGTCCGCCCAACAACTGATTGATCCTGTTGGCAAGCTGTTAAGCCAATGCCGAGTGGTCCTTTAAGCTTGATTGGGAGGTATTTGATGGCGTGGAAATCATCGCCGCGGGCCATGTGGATATGAAGGAGATAATCCTCGATCCATACCGCAGGATCTGTTGTGCCATCATATGATTTGATGTTTACGGGTTTGAAACCCTCGGGGATTTGATGATCCATTACTTCATCTGTGAAGCATAGTGGGTGTGTGGCGCCTCTGTACTAGGCTATGTCACGACGTAGCTCCAATGAGCTTTGTCTGATGTGTTCGGCCCTGCCGAATTTGTGGCCGGCGTGACGGTTACCGTCTCGAGTCATGGGGCGCCCACGTGATCCGTAGATCGATCTTGTTTGCCTTGCCTTGTCCTCCAACATATCTAGCAAGTCCGGCGCATTTTCCCGTGCCTTGGTACGGGGTGCGGCTTGAGTGGAGGGCCGAGAGGCCTCTCTGTCATGGCTACGAGGTGGCCGATCGGCCGCGTCAAGTGCTTCCTCCTCTAATCGGGGTAGCAACCTGCGCTTTGGGTAGCTCTTGGAGGGGCGTTCGAGTTTATGCTCTTCGGCCGCAAGGTCTTCAGTCCATCTGTCGACTAGCAAATCTTGGTCAGCTCTAAGTTGTTGCTATTTTTTCTTGAGGCTTCTTGCCATGGCCATAAGCCTGCGTTGAAAACGCTCTTCCTCGACGGGATCCTCTGGCATGACGAATTCGTTGTTGTCGAGGCTTGCCTCGTCTTCGGAGGGAGGCACATAATTATCGTCCTCGACCTCTCTGTCTGCCGCTCTCTCATGAGGGCTGGTTTCTCCATCCTCCTGTGCTAAATCTTGCTGGAGGGGGTTTTCTTCGGCACTTTCCGGAGTATTATTATCTCCCGTGCTGGAATCACCGTATTTGTTTTGGCGGGATTTTGAGCGGTGCCGCTGACACCGACGCTTAGGCTGTTTCTTGGAGGGGTCATCCTCCGCTGTTCCATCGCCATCTCCTTCTTTTGGGATGTCCACCATGTGTATGTCATATGACGAGGTGGCTTTCCAGGGCCTGATAGGCGCTGGTTCTTCATCGTCTCCTTCATCGGCGTCCATACCGTCGATGTCTTCGGAGTCGAAGTCGAGCATGTCGGTTAAATCGTCGACAGTGGCTACAAAGTGGGTGGTGGGTGGGCTTTGAATTTCCTCATCGTCCGTACCGCAACCTTGCTGACCGTAGTCCAACCAGGGCTCTCCTAATAAAGAGAGAGACTCCAGTGTCTTCAGAATATCGCTGAAAGGCGAGTGCTGAAAGATGTCCACGGCAGTAAACTCCATGATCGGCACCCAATCCGATTCGATCGGCAGGGGCGCGGAGGGTTCGGAGTCCGGAGAGGAGTCCGGCTCCTTGGAGTCACGAGTCTCGCGGAATGCAGGGCTGGTATTCGTGTAACGCCCTCGATGCGGCTATATCTCCTACGTGTCGAGGCACGACTTAGAGGCATAAACGCATTGAAAGCAATGTCGCAAGTAAGGTAATCTTCACAACATCCCATGTAAATAGATAAACAAGGGGAAAGGTACATAGTTGGCTTACACTCGCCACGTCAAACAAAGTACATAAATAGCATTACATCATCCAATCACTCATGGTCCGACTACGGTACCAAAATAAAAGATCAACCCAAGAAGCGACATGGTCCCGATCGCCCCAACTGGGCACCACTACTGATCATTAGGGAAAGACACATAGTAACGGTGTGAGTTTTAGTCGAACTCCCACTTGAGCTCAAGCGCATCATCTAGAACGGAGTCATTGGGCCCTGCATCTGGTTTGGAAGTAATCTGTGAGCCACGGGGACTAAGCAATCTCGCACCCTCGCGATCAAGGAATTTTTTTTGAAACTATGATGATTTTTTTAGCAAATTCAGAAACTATACACCCTAATGGAGAAAAATCAAAAGTATCACCCCGTCGGCCTCATGTTGGCCGAAAAGGGACTTTTCGGCCCCCTGTTGGCCGAAGAGGGACTTTTCGGCCAACAGTTGGCCAAAGAGTCCCTCTTCGGCAACACTTTCTCTACTTTTTAGAAAATTCATATAAAATAGGATTTTTAGTATTTTAATTTGATTCTTTTTGCATTAGATTAGAAATTTTATGAAGTTTCTGTAGATATCAAGTTTCACTAGATTTGGAAGTTTGAATTTGAATTTTCATGAATTTTCTCAAATCACTAGATTGCCTATAATTTGAGCTAGGAGTATTCTTTTTAGATGATTCTTTTTGCTACTGGTCCTTTGTGACTTTGTTTATCAGTAATAATTAATTGGTGAATTTTAGGATTATTTAAAATTAGGTTTTTACGTCATTCTCTCCCTCCATTTTCTCCCGCCATTTTATTTCCCGCCATTCTCTCCCTCCATTTTCTTTCCCGCCATTCTCTCCCGCCATCTTCTTTCCCGCCATCTTCTTTCTCGCCATCTTCACTTCTCAACTTATAAAACGAGCCTCATGGTGTCCACGATCATAGATAACATCGTCTGACACGGTCTGTGTCTCCTACGTCGGTGCTGCTGGTGGAGTGTGAAACACTGTCTGAGAGAAGTCATAAGTGTTTGCAGCTTCGTCATCATCATCGGAGAGTGTTTCACACATATGACTTCTCTCACACAGTGTTTCACACTCCACATGAAGGCATCATCATCATCCTCCGTCGATGCAGCACTCCTTAGTGTGGCTGGAGAGAATGGCGGGAAATAAAATGGCGGCAAAGAAAATGGAGGGAAAAATATTGTGGGAAAGTATTTTTTCATGTATAAAACGGCAATGGTTGTACAGGATTTACAAGTCACTTTTAAATATAAACTCCTATGAAGCTCAAAACAAGTTTTCTAGTAGGATAAAATAAATAAAATACAAAAAAAATACTACAAATAAAATAGCTACTGATAACTAAAACAAACAAAGAGAATATGTGAAAAAACTAAAGAAATTTTTTTAAAGCAATTAAAATTAAAAGAAATAGCATAAAACCTAACAAACACTAAAACAGAACTGTTTTCATAAAAACCTAATTTTAAATAATTATAAAATTCACCAATTAATTACTACTGATAAACAAATTCACGAAGAACCAGTAGCAAAAAGAATCATCTTAAAAAATACTCCTAACTCAAATTATAGGCAATCTGGTTATTTGAGCAAATTCATGAAAAAATTAAACTCAAACTTTGAAATCTAGTCAAACTTGATATCTACAGAAACTTCATAAAATTTCTAATCTAATGCAAAAGGAATCAGATTAAAATACTAAAAATCCTATTTGATATGAATTTTTTTAAACAATAGAGTAGGTGTTGGCCGAAGAGGGACTCTTTGGCCAACTGTTGGCCGAAAAGTACTTCTTGGCCAACGGTTGGCCGAAAAGTCCCTTTTTGGCCAACAGGAGGCCGACGGGGTGATACTTTTGTTTTTTCTCCGTTAGGGTGTATAGTTTCCGAATTTTCTATAAAAATCATCATATTTTCAAAAAAAAATAATCCTATTTAAGCTTATAGGAAAGGCAAGGTAATATGTGGAGCTGCAGCAAGCGACTAGCATATGTGGTGGCTAACCTGTTCACAAAAGAGAGCGAGAAGAGAAGGCAAAGCACGAACGAAGAACTATAGAATAAACTACGGCAAGCATTACTCCAACACCGTGTTCACTTCCCGGACTCCGCCGAGAAGAGACCATCACGGTAACACACACAATTGATTCATTTTAATTAAGTTAAGGCTCAAGTTATCTACAACCGGACATTAACAAATTCCCATCTGCCCATAACCGCGGGCATGGCTTTCGAAAGTTCAAATCCCTGCAGGGGAGTCCCAACTTAGCCCATGACAAGCTCTCACGGTCAACGAAGGATAAACCTTCTCCCGAGACATTCCGATCAGACTCGGTATCCCGGTTCTACAAGACAACTTCGACAAGTTAAAACAAATCCAGCAACACCGCCCGAATGTGCCGACAAATCCCGATAGGAGCTGCACATATCTCGTTCTCAGGGCACACTCAGATGAGACATCCTATGAGTAAAACCAAACCTCAAGTTGCCCCGAGGTGGCCCCGCAGTCTGCTTGGTCGGACCAACACTCAGAGGATCACTCACTCAGATGAGACATCCTATGAGTAAAACCAAACCTCAAGTTGCCCCGAGGTGGCCCCGCAGTCTGCTTGGTCGGACCAACACTCAGAGGATCACTGGCCCAGGGGGGTTTAAAATAAGATGACCCTGGGGCTCCGAAAACCCAAGGGAAAAATAGGCTAGGTGGCAAATGGTAAAACCAAGGTTGGGCATTGCTGGAGGAGTTTTATTCAAGGCGAACTGTCAAGGGGTTCCCATTATTACCCAACCGCGTAAGGAACGCAAAATCCGGGAACATAACACTGATATGACGGAAACTAGGGCGGCAAGAGTGGAACAAAACACTAGGCGAAAAGGCCTAGCCTTCCACCCTTTACCAAGTATATAGATTCATTAAGATAACGAGATAATATAATGATATCCCAACAAGAAAATAATGTTCCAACAAGGAACGATCTCCAATCTTCACCTACAACTAGCAACGCTATAAGAGGGGCTGAGCAAAGCGGTAACATAGCCAATCAACGGTTTGCTAGGACATGGTGGGTTAGAGGTTTGACATGGCAATTTGGGAGGCATGATAAGCAAGTGGTAGGCATCGTAGCATAGGCATAGCAAAAGAGCGAGCATCTAGCAAGCAAAGATAGAAGTGATTTCGAGGGTATGATCATCTTGCCTGCAAAGTTGTCAGAGTTGACTGGATCCTCGAAAGAAAACTCAACAGGCTCCTTGTTAGCGAACTCATCTCCCAGCTCTACCCAAACAAGAGAAACAAGAAAAAAGGACACAATCAACCACGTGCAAAGCTCAAACAACATGATGCAAACATGGTATGCTATACGGGATGCGATATGTGATGCATATGCAAAAATTTGAAAAGGAATGAATGAACCCTGGCCTCAACATGGAAATCCAAGAGTGCCACTGGAAAGGTGAGGTGATTTCAGTTGAAATCGATATAAAGATCGCCGGAATCGGATGCACGGTTTGGAAATGGCAAGCGAAACAAATATGGCACCGGTCTGCGATAAACAGCAAGTAGCCATCTAAATGCATCAAGATAATTATGCTACAGCACTCAAACATGGCAACAAAATACATGGCAGGGATCCACTCATAAATCTTAACAAAAGATGAACACTGAGCTACGGCCAATTCATCCATTAACAGGTTCAAACAAGCACGGCAAAAGTGCAAATGGTAAACAGGTTTCAGACTTTGGAGCATGAAAACTAGATGCTACAGGAACTTAACATGGCAAAGCAAGGCATGGCATGGAGCTACTCAAAGATCTTAAAAAAAGTCCTTAGTGACCTTGAGCCAAAAGGGATCAGAAATTACAATTGCAAGCATGTGAACATGGCAAAAACATAAACAGATCTCAGACTTAGTGAAAAACTGGAACACGCAAATCTGTTAACGAGTAGGCATGTTTACGAGCTCGATGCACTCACTACAGAGCATGTCATGACAATCTAAGCATACACCCATCAAGAATACACAATATATAAGCTAGACATGGCAAGAACAACAACATAGCATGCACAGATCAACAACAACATCCTCGGCAAAATCGCTAACAAGTAGACAATCTGCCAGGATTCACGAAATAGCAGAAGTAGAGCTCGATTGACTCAATCTAGGGTGCTCCATAATTGCAAAAAAAGACATGGATGGATAGAGCACCACAAGATTAACAAATCAACCTTACTGATCATCCTGAAAAGAGGCACGGATCACTAGGAAACAACATGAACATATGGCATAAAGATAAGAACAGATCAAGGACTTAGTGAAATCTCTAAGTCCCCGAAAGATGGCATAAAGATAAGAACATGAACAATCAACATTAACAAATGCACTACTTTGCAAGATTGTGCTAGTCACCGCACACATCACAAAAATACATGGATAGCACCTCTGTAAAGATGGCAAATCATATAATAAAACTCATGTAGAGCTCAGGAGCATATCATGCACACATTAATCATGGCAAAAATGACAAATAGCTATTTGGTGCAGCAGATCTGACAATTATCTCAAATAGCACTCTTCCAACAGCATTTCGGGCATCAAGATGAGCTGAAATGAAAATGATGCAATGAGATGAAATGATGTACTCTCTCAGGAGAACATTTTGATATGCTAGACGCCCAAAACAGAGCTACGGATGCGGAGATATAGCATGATGAACATTGCAAAAATAATTAGGATTTGAGGGATAAAAGTCAACCCTCGGGATTTAGATCTCAGATCCAGATCGGGATCTCCCGGAGTTACTGTAGCGCACGGAGCTCGGAGTTTGCCGGAGGGTCGCCGGAGGTCGGAGAAGAGGGCCGGCGAGGTCGGGGCGCCGGATCCCGCCGGATCCGAGCCAGGGAGGGCGGCGAGGAGGTGCGGCTGCGGCGGCGGAGGAGGAGTAGGGCGGCGAGGCACGGATGGCGGTGATGTCTGCGGCAGTCGGAGCGGGCGGAGGCCGGCGCGGCTTGTCGGCGGGCGGCGGAGTGGCGACTGGCGCCGGGCGTCGAGGAGGGAGACGACCCCCAGGCGGCGGCGGGAGGCGATGGGCCTCGGGGGCCCTCCC
>NC_041388.1:202750039-202758041 GCF_002162155.2 Triticum dicoccoides | reverse complement strand
GGGGGCCCTCCCCGGGCCGAGCGGGCCGGCGGCGACACGTGGCACGTGGCTATTGGACCGAGACGGCGGCGCGGAGCGTCCGGCCAGGTACAGACATGTCCAGCGCGCGACGGGGCGAATTTTAGGGTTTCGGGGGGGGTGGGGGGAGAAGAACCGAGAATTTCGGAGGGGGTGCTATTTATAGGCATAGAGGGAGCTAGGAGTGTCCAAATGAGGTGCGGTTTTCGGCCACGCGATCGTGATCGAACGCTCTAGAATATGGAGAGGGTTTTGGTGGATTTTGGGCCAAATTGGAGGGGTGTTGGGCTGCAACACACACGAGGCCTTTTCGGTCCCTCGGTTAACCGTTCGAGTATCAAACAAAGTCCAAATGGTACTAAACTTGACAGGCGGTCTAACGGTAGTAAACCAAGGCCGCTTGGCAAGTCTCGGTCCAATACGGAAATGTTTAACCCCCACACACGAAAAGAAGGTAGAAAGGATCACCGGAGGAGATAGAAGCGCCGGAATTCAAAACGGACAACGGGGAAAATGCTCGGATGCATGAGACGAACACGTATGCAAATGCAATGCACATGATGACATGATATGAGATGAATGACAACGACAACAACACACGGAGACAAAAACCCGAACCCGAGGAAATAAAATAACATAGCGCCGGAAACGGCAAGAGTTGGAGTACAAATTGGGTAAATTACATTCGGGGTGTTACAACACTCCACCACTACGAAAGGATGTCGTCCCGAGATCTAGGACTGGAAGAACGCCGGGTACTCAGAATGGAGGTGATCCTCGCATTCCAGGTGGCTTCACGGTCGAAATGGTGTGACCACTTGACTTTGAGGAATTTGATTGACTTATTGCGAGTCTTGCGTTCAGTCTCTTCAAGAATAGCAACGGGGTGCTCATGATAAGAGAGATCTTCTTGGAGATCAATGTCTTCGAAGTTGAAAGTGCGGTCAGGAGTCTTGAAGCACTTGCGGAGCTGAGAGACATGGAACACGTCGTGCATATTTGCAAAGTTTGAAGGAAGCTCGAGTTGATAGGCGAGATCGCCTCTCTTGCTGACTATCTTGAAAGTACCCACGTATCTAGGGGCAAGCTTCCCTTTGATACCGAAGCGACGAGTACCTTTCATTGGAGTGAGGCGGAGGTAAACATGGTCTCCGATCTCAAAAGCCAAATCACAGTGTTTACTATCATAGCAGCTCTTCTGGCGCGATTGCGCTGCGTCGAGGTTATCTCGAATGACTTTACACATTTCCTCTGCCTCCGTGAATAAGTCATTTCCCAGAAGTTGACGTTCACCGGTTTCTGACCAGTTGAGAGGACTACGGCACTTCCTGCCATACAGAATTTCGAATGGGGCCTTGACTGAACTTCCTTGAAAACTGTTGTTGTAGGAGAATTCTGTTGGGGAACGTTGCAGAAAATTAAAATTTTTCCTACGGTTTCACCAAGATCCATCTATGAGTTCATCTAAGAAACGAGTCAAGGGAGAGAGTTTGCATCTACATACCACTTTTAGATCGCGTGCGGAAGCTTGCAAGGTGATGATGGAGTCGTACTCGACGTGATTCGAATCACCAATGACCAAGTGCTGAACGGACAGCACCTCCGCGTTCAACACACGTACGGGACGGGAGACGTCTCCTCCTTCTTGATCCAGCAAGGGGGAAGGAGAGGTTGAGGAAGACAGCTCCACCGGCAGCACGACGGCGTGGTGGTGGTGGAGAGGCAGTACTCCGACAGGGCTTCGCCAAGCACACAACGGAGGAGGAGAGGTGTTGGGGAGGGGAGGGCTGCGCCTTGGAGGGTGGTCCGGCTGCCCTCCCCTCACCCCTCTATTTATAGGGGGAAGGGAGAAGGGGGCCGGCCCCCTAGAACCCATCTAGGGGGGGTGCGGCGGCCAAGGGGAGAGGGGGAGAGGGTGGCTTGCCCCCCAAGCCAAGGGGGCGCCCCCTCTAGGGTTCCCCCCTCAACCCTAGGCGCAAGGGCCCAAGGAAGGGGGTGCGGCCAGCCCACCAGGGGCTGACTCCCTGCCCCACGCAGCCCATGTGGCCCCCCGGGAGGGGTGGCCCCTCCCGGTGGACCCCCGGTACCCTTCCGGTGGCCCCGGTACAATACCGGTATGACCCCGAAACTTCCCGGTGTCCGTTTGACAACTTCCCATATATAAATCTTTACCTCCGGACCCTTCCGGAGCTCCTCGTGACGTCCAGGATCCCATCCGGGACTCCGAACAACATTCGGTAGTCACATACTAGTCTTCCTAATAACCCTAGCTTCACCGAACCTTAAGTGTGTAGACCCTACGGGTTCGGGAGACATGCAGACATGACCGAGACGCTCTCAGATCAATAACCAACAGCGGGATCTGGATACCCATGATGGCTCCCACATGCTCCTCGATGTTGTCATCGGATGAACCACGATGTCGAGGATTCGATCAAACCCTGTATACAATTCCCTTTGTCAATCGGTACGTTACTTGCCCGAGACTCGATCGTCGGTATCCCAATACCTTGTTCAGTCTCGTTACTGGCAAGTCACTTTACTCGTACCGTAATGCATGATCCCGTGTCCAACACCTTGGTCACATTGAGCTCATTATGATGATGCATTACCGAGTGGGCCCAGAGATACCTCTCCGTCATACGGAGTGACAAATCCCAGTCTCGATCCGTGTCAACCCAACAGATACTTTCGGAGATACCTGTAATGCACCTTTATAGTCACCCAGTTACGTTGTGACGTTTGATACACCCAAGGCACTCTTACGGTATCCGGGAGTTACACGATCTCATGGTCGAAGGAAGAGATACTTGACATTGGCAAAGCTCTAGCAAAACGAACTACACGATCTTTTATGCTATGCTTAGGATTGGGTCTTGTCCATCACATCATTCTCCTAATGATGTGATCCCGTTATCAACGACATCCAATGTCCATAGTCAGGAAACCATGACTATCTGTTGATCACAACGAGCTAGTCAACTAGAGGCTCACCCGGGACATATTGTGGTCTAAGTATTCACACGTGTATTACGATTTCCGGATAATACAGTTATAGCATGAATAAAAGACATTTATCATGAACATTGAAATATAATAATACTTTTATTATTGCCTCTAGGGCATATTTCCAACAGTCTCCCACTTGCACTAGAGTCACCAATCTAGTTACATTGTGATGAATCGAACACCCATAGAGTTCTGGTGTTGATCATGTTTTGCACGCGAGAGAGGTTTAGTCAGCGGATCTGCGACATTCAGATCCGTGTGCACTTTGCAAATCTCTATGTCTCCATCTTGAACATTTTCACGGATGGAGTTGAAACGACGCTTGATGTGCCTGGTCTGCTTGTGAAACCTGGGCTCCTTGGCGAGGGCAATAGCTCCAGTGTTGTCACAGAAGAGTTTGATCGGCCCCGACGCATTGGGTATGACTCCTAGGTCGGTGATGAACTCCTTCACCCAAATCGCTTCATGCGCTGCCTCCGAGGCTGCCATGTACTCCGCTTCACACGTAGATCCCGCCACGACGCTCTGCTTGCAGCTGCACCAGCTTATTGCTCCACCATTCAACATATACACGTATCCGGTTTGTGACTTAGAGTCATCCAGATCTGAGTGGAAGCTAGCGTCGACGTAACCCTTTACGACGAGCTCTTCATCTCCTCCATAAATGAGAAACATGTCCTTCGTCCTTTTCAGGTACTTCAGGATATTCTTGACCGCTGTCCAGTGTTCCTTGCCGGGATTACTTTGGTATCTTGCTACCAAACTTACGGCAAGGTTTACATCGGGTCTGGTACACAGCATGGCATACATAATAGATCCTATGGCTGAAGCATAGGGGATGACACTCATCTCTTCTTTATCTTTTGCCGTGGTCGGTGACTGAGCCGAGCTCAGTCTCACACCTTGTAACATAGGCAAGAACCCCTTCTTGGACTGATCCATTTTGAACCTCTTCAAAATCTTATCAAGGTATGTGCTTTGTGAAAGACCTATGAGGCGTCTCGATCTATCTCTATAGATCTTGATGCCTAATATATAAGCAGCTTCTCCAAGGTCCTTCATTGAAAAACACTTATTCAAGTAGGCCTTAATGCTGTCCAGAAATTCTATATTATTTCCCATCAAGAGTATGTCATCTACATATAATATGAGAAATGCTAAAGAGCTCCCACTCACTTTCTTGTAAACGCAGGCTTCTCCATAAGTCTGCATAAACCCAAACGCTTTGATCATCTCATCAAAGCGAATGTTCCAACTCCGAGATGCTTGCACCAGTCCATAAATGGATCGCTGGAGCTTGCATAGTTTGTTAGCGTTCCGAGGATCGACAAAACCTTCCGGCTGCATCATATACAGTTCTTCCTTAAGATGCCCGTTAAGGAATGCTGTTTTGACGTCCATCTGCCATATCTCATAATCATAGTATGCGGCAATTGCTAACATGATTCGGACGGACTTCAGCTTCGCTATGGGAGAGAAAGTCTCGTCGTAGTCAATCCCTTGAACTTGTCGATAACCCTTAGCGACAAGTCGAGCCTTATAAATGGTAACATTACCATCCGTGTCCGTCTTCTTCTTAAAAATCCATTTGTTTTCTATCGCTCGCCGATCATCGGGCAAGTCTGTCAAAGTCCATACTTTGTTTTCATACATGGATTCTATCTCGGATTTCATGGCTTCAAGACATTTGTTGGAATCCGGGCCCGCCATCGCTTCTTCATAGTTCGAAGGTTCATTGTTGTCTAACAACATGATTTCCAGGACAGGGTTGCCGTACCACTCTGGTGCGGAACGTGTCCTTGTGGACCTACGAAGTTCAGTAGTAACTTGATCCGAAGTACCTTGATCATCATCATTGTTTTCCTCTTCAGTTGGTGTGGGCATCACAGGAACGGTTTCCTGCGCTGCGCCACTTGCCCGCTCAAGAGGTAGTACTTCATCGAGTTCTACTTTCCTCCCACTTACTTCTTTCGAGAGAAACTCTTTTTCCAGAAAGCATCCGTTCTTGGCAACAAAGATCTTGCCTTCGGATCTTAAGTAGAAGGTATACCCGACAGTTTCCTTAGGGTATCCTATGAATACGCATTTTTCCGACTTGGGTTCGAGCTTTTCAGGTTGAAGTTTCTTGACATAAGCATTGCATCCCCAAACTTTTAGAAACGACAGCTTAGGTTTCTTTCCAAACCATAATTCATACGGTGTCGTCTCAACGGATTTAGACGGTGCCCTATTTAAAGGGAATGTAGCTGTCTCTAGAGCGTATCCCCAAAATGATAGCGGTAAATCAGTAAGAGACATCATAGACCGCACCATATCCAATAGGGTGCGATTACGACGTTCGGACACACCGTTTCGCTGAGGTGTTCCAGGCGGCGTGAGTTGTGAAACGATTCCACATTTCCTTAAGTGTGTACCAAATTCGTGACTTAAGTATTCTCCTCCACGGTCTGATCGTAAGAATTTTATCTTTCGGTCACGTTGATTCTCTACCTCATTCTGAAATTCCTTGAACTTTTCAAAGGTCTCAGACTTGTGTTTCATTAAGTAGACATACCCATATCTACTTAAGTCATCAGTGAGAGTGAGAACATAACGATATCCTCCGCGAGCCTCAACGCTCATTAGACCGCACACATCGGTATGTATGATTTCCAACAAGTTGGTTGCTCGCTCCATTGTTCCGGAGAACGGAGTCTTGGTCATTTTGCCCAAGAGGCATGGTTCGCACGTGTCAAACGATTCATAATCAAGAGACTCTAAAAGTCCATCGGCATGGAGCTTCTTCATGCGCTTGACACCAATGTGACCAAGGCGGCAGTGCCACAAGTATGTGGGACTATCGTTATCAACTTTAAATCTTTTGGCATCTACACTATGAACATGTGTAATATTACGCTCGAGATTCATTAAGAATAAACCATTGACCATTGGAGCATGACCATAAAACATATCTCTCATATAAATCGAACAACCATTATTCTCAGACTTAAATGAGTAGCCATCTCGTATTAAACGAGATCCAGATACAATGTTCATGCTCAAACTTGGCACTAAATAACAATTATTAAGGTTCAAAACTAATCCCGTAGGTAAATCATCACGCAACTAACTCATTAGTTACAATGCTTGCAACGCTTATAGTGATGTGCATTACTGAGTGGGCCCAGAGATACGTCTCCAACAATCAGAGTGACAAATCCTAATCTCGAAATATGCCAACTCAACAAGTACCTTCGGAGACACATGTAGAGAATCTTTATAATCACCCAGTTACGTTGTGATGTTTGGTAGGACATAAAGTGTTCCTACGATAAACGGGAGTTGCATAATCTCATAGTCATAGGAACATGTATGAGTCATGATGAAAGCAATAGCAACATACTAAATGATCAAATGCTAAGCTAACAGAATGGGTCAAGTCAATCACATAATTCTCCTGATGATGTGATCCTATTAATCAAATGACAACTCATCTCTATGGTTAGGAAACATAACCCTCTTTGATAAACGAGCTAGTCAAGTAGAGGCATACTAGTGACACTCTATTTGTCTATGTATTCACACATGTATCATGTTTCAGGTTAATACAATTCTAGCATGAAAAATAAACATTTATCATGATATAAGGAAATAAATAATAACTTTATTATCGCCTCTAGGGCATATTTCCTTCAAGTTGGTAAACAGACCCAGAGTTTGTTGCACCTACAAAAGCCACGGGCCTACCCCGAACATGCTGCTGAGCGTTGTCGGGGTAGGGCCTAATAAATGCACATCAAGGTTGCTGAAGGGGTTGGCCCTTTAAGTTTTCTGTTTCTGCTTCATCAGTCTTGATTCTGGGCAAGTTTTCGGTTTCCCCACGCGTAGTGCACTGTGTGGTGGGAGAACTTGGATCGTGGCCCACGGATTGTCCTCACACCAAGATCATGGGGTGGAAATGGGTACCCTACTCATCCCCCGTCCCACACGCACCTCGCCACATGTCCCACATGCATTGGGCGTGGTATGTGGTGGATGCGGAGGGCACGGGCAGGTGTGCCATGGTTGAAAATCAAACGTCGATGGTTGGAGTAGAGGTTCGGCCTTGATTCCCAAAGCTGCGGAGGGTGTAGAAAGGGTCGTATTGGAGGAGTGGGGCGGCCATCTTTATCACGAGAGACCAACCCCTGCCTCGTTGTAACGCCCCAGATAGAACTTTCCATATTCGTACTCCGACTCATGCCTTTTTCCGGAGATGCGATATGAGTTTCTTTCGTGGTTGGGTTTTTGTCTTCGTTTTGCATTTTGCTCATGTCATGCATCTCATATCATGTCATCATGTGCATTGCATTTGCATACATGTTCGTCTCATGCATCCGAGCATTTCCCCCGTTGTCCATTTTGCAATCCGACACTCCTATGTCATCCAGCGCCCCCTTTTGTTTCTTTTCGTGTGCGGGTGTTAAACTGTCTCGAAATGGACCGAGATTTGCCAAGCGGCCTTGGTACACCACCGGTAGACCGCCTGTCAAGTTTCGTGCCATTTGGAGTCCGTTTGATACTCCCACGGTTAACTATGGAACCGTAAAGGCCTCATGTGTGTTGCAGCCCAACACCCCTCCAAAATGGCCCAATAACCAATCCAAACCCCCTCCATCCTCTCGGTCGTTCGATCACGATCGCGTGGACGAAAACCACACCTCATTTGGACTCTCCTAGCTCCGTCTACCTATATATTTGCACCTCCCCCCGAAAATTCACGGATGAAACCCTAGTCTACCACCTCCCCACGTCGCCGGACACGTCCATCGATGGCCGGACATGTCCACCACCAGCCTCCACGCGTATTAGCCAATCAGAGGCCGACACATCAGCACAACACTGTCGTCGACCACTCCCCTCGCGCCACGTGGCCCGCCGGCTCCTCCCCACCGCGCCGCGGCCCGCAGAGCTCACGGTCGGCCCGCGCCGGGCCCGACCGCTCCGAGCTGCCGCC